>NC_064615.1:40311417-40394051 GCF_023898315.1 Schistocerca nitens
ACTGTGATACGTACGCGCTTTCTACTTCTGTACTGGCACACATATGCTCAATCGTCTCTGGATCGTCAGTAAGTACGTCACATTACATATTTCTTTGATCACGCTGCTGTAAATTAAAGGGCAGTTTTTTCAATGGATGTCAGTTCTGCTTCTAGTTACGCTACATCGCCCTAGCAGCACCTACACACTGCGTTCAGATGTGCTCACCTCCGCCCTGGCGTAGAGCGCCTACAGCGTCATCGCCTTCGGCCTCTGGTGGCAGGAGGGTAGCCGACACATCGCGGCGTGAGTGAAACGCAGCGCAAGGCGGTGGTGGTGTAACGGTCAGCATGGTTGCTTCCCAAGCAGTTGATCCGGGTTCGACTCCCGGCCACCGCACGAAACGTAAATTTTTCTTCTAGGGATATTCCACGTAACGTAACGCGATCCTCGAACCTGAGAACTGTCGCGCTACGAATAGTTTTCCTTCGCCCCACGTCTCACTCCGTGTAGCCAGTGCGCTAGTCGCCGGATTTCGTTTCACAGCATCGTGTGTCTCCATGTGTCGACTTGTCTCGACTTTGCTCGGCTGACGCGAAAGCTGACGCTTGGAAACGGGCATATATGTAGAGGGCAGGCGCGAGAAACGACTGTGAGAGACCAAAAAACGACAAACACACGACAGAACCTTTCATTTTATTGTGGCCACAGATTCGCGCCTTAGTGTACCGAGAGGCAAGAGTGGCGTCAGCGTGCTGAACAGCATCATTAACGCTAAGCAGCAACGAAACCGAAGTAAAAAGGCAAAAGGAAAGAAGCCAAACGCAGGTCGAGCTCCCAGCTGGTCACCCACCCAACTACTAACCACACACAACGGTTCTTAACTCCAATGAACAGCCGAGAACCGCTGCACTCAGCGTGCTACGGCCGCTAGCCACAACGCCAGCAAACGTGCAGACATCTTGCTTCTTGTGCATATCACTTGGTATTTACCTGGCAGTGTCTCGCTGGAGGAAGCACTGTCTTTTACGAGAGAAAAATTAAATGGCACTTGCTGCGATCGAATACATGGCCTTTGTGTTCACACCACGACGCTCTAACCTACTCAGCTGACGACCTATGCAATGGGGCCACGTCAGCAGTCCAGTACCCGGTCCACCGGCTCATCCACCTTCGTTACTGCCCTGCCAGTCATTTAAACACGTATCTGTTTTCGTTGACTTTTGCTTTCTTGACGTTGGACCCAAAAAGCACAACACAAAGAAAACGTAAACGCCGTGAGAATAGCCAAGACTCAGCAAACGAAAGAATGTTCGGCTACCGGGAATCGAATCCGGGCCGCCTGGCTGAAAGCCATGTCTCCCAACAGCTTTCCATTCCTTCTGACCGCCGGGCAATCAGACTTGCAGGGCAAGCTCCGTAACCACTGCCGTCTCTAATAATATCTCTCGAACCTGTTTGCGCGTAATTGACTTGCTTTCCCGCACGAAGGAAATGGCCAGTTAAGGAATATTTAAAATTCATTGTCAGATGTGGGGTTCGAACCCACGCTCCCGTTCGGGAACCAGAGCTTAAATCTGGCGCCTTAGACCGCTCGGCCAATCTGACTTGTGAGCGCAAACGACCTGCTGCTGTCGTTCCTAGCAACATCTCCAGAGCCTTACTGCGAAATGTGCTTGTTTTTTCTTGTGTGAAGGAAATACGTTTTTTTAGAGTATTTTAGACGAGTTGTCAGATGTGAGGTTGCACCCCACCCTCACTTTCGGGAGCCAGAGCTTAAATATGGCGCCTGACACCGTTGTTTTCCGTCGCCTTCTGTCTTAAGTGGAACGAGCAGAACTCCAACTATCAATTTTTACATTGTCGCAGAGAAAACAACGAATGACAAGAAAAGGCCGTTCCCTAGCAACGGCTACGCTGTGCATTTCACCCTCAGGGGAAGCTAATGATATGCTCCAGGCGAGAATCAAACTAACCAACTTAACACTGTGATACGTACGCGCTTTCTACTTCTGTACTGGCACACATATGCTCAATCGTCTCTGGATCGTCAGTAAGTACGTCACATTACATATTTCTTTGATCACGCTGCTGTAAATTAAAGGGCAGTTTTTTCAATGGATGTCAGTTCTGCTTCTAGTTACGCTACATCGCCCTAGCAGCACCTACACACTGCGTTCAGATGTGCTCACCTCCGCCCTGGCGTAGAGCGCCTACAGCGTCATCGCCTTCGGCCTCTGGTGGCAGGAGGGTAGCCGACACATCGCGGCGTGAGTGAAACGCAGCGCAAGGCGGTGGTGGTGTAACGGTCAGCATGGTTGCTTCCCAAGCAGTTGATCCGGGTTCGACTCCCGGCCACCGCACGAAACGTAAATTTTTCTTCTAGGGATATTCCACGTAACGTAACGCGATCCTCGAACCTGAGAACTGTCGCGCTACGAATAGTTTTCCTTCGCCCCACGTCTCACTCCGTGTAGCCAGTGCGCTAGTCGCCGGATTTCGTTTCACAGCATCGTGTGTCTCCATGTGTCGACTTGTCTCGACTTTGCTCGGCTGACGCGAAAGCTGACGCTTGGAAACGGGCATATATGTAGAGGGCAGGCGCGAGAAACGACTGTGAGAGACCAAAAAACGACAAACACACGACAGAACCTTTCATTTTATTGTGGCCACAGATTCGCGCCTTAGTGTACCGAGAGGCAAGAGTGGCGTCAGCGTGCTGAACAGCATCATTAACGCTAAGCAGCAACGAAACCGAAGTAAAAAGGCAAAAGGAAAGAAGCCAAACGCAGGTCGAGCTCCCAGCTGGTCACCCACCCAACTACTAACCACACACAACGGTTCTTAACTCCAATGAACAGCCGAGAACCGCTGCACTCAGCGTGCTACGGCCGCTAGCCACAACGCCAGCAAACGTGCAGACATCTTGCTTCTTGTGCATATCACTTGGTATTTACCTGGCAGTGTCTCGCTGGAGGAAGCACTGTCTTTTACGAGAGAAAAATTAAATGGCACTTGCTGCGATCGAATACATGGCCTTTGTGTTCACACCACGACGCTCTAACCTACTCAGCTGACGACCTATGCAATGGGGCCACGTCAGCAGTCCAGTACCCGGTCCACCGGCTCATCCACCTTCGTTACTGCCCTGCCAGTCATTTAAACACGTATCTGTTTTCGTTGACTTTTGCTTTCTTGACGTTGGACCCAAAAAGCACAACACAAAGAAAACGTAAACGCCGTGAGAATAGCCAAGACTCAGCAAACGAAAGAATGTTCGGCTACCGGGAATCGAATCCGGGCCGCCTGGCTGAAAGCCATGTCTCCCAACAGCTTTCCATTCCTTCTGACCGCCGGGCAATCAGACTTGCAGGGCAAGCTCCGTAACCACTGCCGTCTCTAATAATATCTCTCGAACCTGTTTGCGCGTAATTGACTTGCTTTCCCGCACGAAGGAAATGGCCAGTTAAGGAATATTTAAAATTCATTGTCAGATGTGGGGTTCGAACCCACGCTCCCGTTCGGGAACCAGAGCTTAAATCTGGCGCCTTAGACCGCTCGGCCAATCTGACTTGTGAGCGCAAACGACCTGCTGCTGTCGTTCCTAGCAACATCTCCAGAGCCTTACTGCGAAATGTGCTTGTTTTTTCTTGTGTGAAGGAAATACGTTTTTTTAGAGTATTTTAGACGAGTTGTCAGATGTGAGGTTGCACCCCACCCTCACTTTCGGGAGCCAGAGCTTAAATATGGCGCCTGACACCGTTGTTTTCCGTCGCCTTCTGTCTTAAGTGGAACGAGCAGAACTCCAACTATCAATTTTTACATTGTCGCAGAGAAAACAACGAATGACAAGAAAAGGCCGTTCCCTAGCAACGGCTACGCTGTGCATTTCACCCTCAGGGGAAGCTAATGATATGCTCCAGGCGAGAATCAAACTAACCAACTTAACACTGTGATACGTACGCGCTTTCTACTTCTGTACTGGCACACATATGCTCAATCGTCTCTGGATCGTCAGTAAGTACGTCACATTACATATTTCTTTGATCACGCTGCTGTAAATTAAAGGGCAGTTTTTTCAATGGATGTCAGTTCTGCTTCTAGTTACGCTACATCGCCCTAGCAGCACCTACACACTGCGTTCAGATGTGCTCACCTCCGCCCTGGCGTAGAGCGCCTACAGCGTCATCGCCTTCGGCCTCTGGTGGCAGGAGGGTAGCCGACACATCGCGGCGTGAGTGAAACGCAGCGCAAGGCGGTGGTGGTGTAACGGTCAGCATGGTTGCTTCCCAAGCAGTTGATCCGGGTTCGACTCCCGGCCACCGCACGAAACGTAAATTTTTCTTCTAGGGATATTCCACGTAACGTAACGCGATCCTCGAACCTGAGAACTGTCGCGCTACGAATAGTTTTCCTTCGCCCCACGTCTCACTCCGTGTAGCCAGTGCGCTAGTCGCCGGATTTCGTTTCACAGCATCGTGTGTCTCCATGTGTCGACTTGTCTCGACTTTGCTCGGCTGACGCGAAAGCTGACGCTTGGAAACGGGCATATATGTAGAGGGCAGGCGCGAGAAACGACTGTGAGAGACCAAAAAACGACAAACACACGACAGAACCTTTCATTTTATTGTGGCCACAGATTCGCGCCTTAGTGTACCGAGAGGCAAGAGTGGCGTCAGCGTGCTGAACAGCATCATTAACGCTAAGCAGCAACGAAACCGAAGTAAAAAGGCAAAAGGAAAGAAGCCAAACGCAGGTCGAGCTCCCAGCTGGTCACCCACCCAACTACTAACCACACACAACGGTTCTTAACTCCAATGAACAGCCGAGAACCGCTGCACTCAGCGTGCTACGGCCGCTAGCCACAACGCCAGCAAACGTGCAGACATCTTGCTTCTTGTGCATATCACTTGGTATTTACCTGGCAGTGTCTCGCTGGAGGAAGCACTGTCTTTTACGAGAGAAAAATTAAATGGCACTTGCTGCGATCGAATACATGGCCTTTGTGTTCACACCACGACGCTCTAACCTACTCAGCTGACGACCTATGCAATGGGGCCACGTCAGCAGTCCAGTACCCGGTCCACCGGCTCATCCACCTTCGTTACTGCCCTGCCAGTCATTTAAACACGTATCTGTTTTCGTTGACTTTTGCTTTCTTGACGTTGGACCCAAAAAGCACAACACAAAGAAAACGTAAACGCCGTGAGAATAGCCAAGACTCAGCAAACGAAAGAATGTTCGGCTACCGGGAATCGAATCCGGGCCGCCTGGCTGAAAGCCATGTCTCCCAACAGCTTTCCATTCCTTCTGACCGCCGGGCAATCAGACTTGCAGGGCAAGCTCCGTAACCACTGCCGTCTCTAATAATATCTCTCGAACCTGTTTGCGCGTAATTGACTTGCTTTCCCGCACGAAGGAAATGGCCAGTTAAGGAATATTTAAAATTCATTGTCAGATGTGGGGTTCGAACCCACGCTCCCGTTCGGGAACCAGAGCTTAAATCTGGCGCCTTAGACCGCTCGGCCAATCTGACTTGTGAGCGCAAACGACCTGCTGCTGTCGTTCCTAGCAACATCTCCAGAGCCTTACTGCGAAATGTGCTTGTTTTTTCTTGTGTGAAGGAAATACGTTTTTTTAGAGTATTTTAGACGAGTTGTCAGATGTGAGGTTGCACCCCACCCTCACTTTCGGGAGCCAGAGCTTAAATATGGCGCCTGACACCGTTGTTTTCCGTCGCCTTCTGTCTTAAGTGGAACGAGCAGAACTCCAACTATCAATTTTTACATTGTCGCAGAGAAAACAACGAATGACAAGAAAAGGCCGTTCCCTAGCAACGGCTACGCTGTGCATTTCACCCTCAGGGGAAGCTAATGATATGCTCCAGGCGAGAATCAAACTAACCAACTTAACACTGTGATACGTACGCGCTTTCTACTTCTGTACTGGCACACATATGCTCAATCGTCTCTGGATCGTCAGTAAGTACGTCACATTACATATTTCTTTGATCACGCTGCTGTAAATTAAAGGGCAGTTTTTTCAATGGATGTCAGTTCTGCTTCTAGTTACGCTACATCGCCCTAGCAGCACCTACACACTGCGTTCAGATGTGCTCACCTCCGCCCTGGCGTAGAGCGCCTACAGCGTCATCGCCTTCGGCCTCTGGTGGCAGGAGGGTAGCCGACACATCGCGGCGTGAGTGAAACGCAGCGCAAGGCGGTGGTGGTGTAACGGTCAGCATGGTTGCTTCCCAAGCAGTTGATCCGGGTTCGACTCCCGGCCACCGCACGAAACGTAAATTTTTCTTCTAGGGATATTCCACGTAACGTAACGCGATCCTCGAACCTGAGAACTGTCGCGCTACGAATAGTTTTCCTTCGCCCCACGTCTCACTCCGTGTAGCCAGTGCGCTAGTCGCCGGATTTCGTTTCACAGCATCGTGTGTCTCCATGTGTCGACTTGTCTCGACTTTGCTCGGCTGACGCGAAAGCTGACGCTTGGAAACGGGCATATATGTAGAGGGCAGGCGCGAGAAACGACTGTGAGAGACCAAAAAACGACAAACACACGACAGAACCTTTCATTTTATTGTGGCCACAGATTCGCGCCTTAGTGTACCGAGAGGCAAGAGTGGCGTCAGCGTGCTGAACAGCATCATTAACGCTAAGCAGCAACGAAACCGAAGTAAAAAGGCAAAAGGAAAGAAGCCAAACGCAGGTCGAGCTCCCAGCTGGTCACCCACCCAACTACTAACCACACACAACGGTTCTTAACTCCAATGAACAGCCGAGAACCGCTGCACTCAGCGTGCTACGGCCGCTAGCCACAACGCCACCAAACGTGCAGACATCTTGCTTCTTGTGCATATCACTTGGTATTTACCTGGCAGTGTCTCGCTGGAGGAAGCACTGTCTTTTACGAGAGAAAAATTAAATGGCACTTGCTGCGATCGAATACATGGCCTTTGTGTTCACACCACGACGCTCTAACCTACTCAGCTGACGACCTATGCAATGGGGCCACGTCAGCAGTCCAGTACCCGGTCCACCGGCTCATCCACCTTCGTTACTGCCCTGCCAGTCATTTAAACACGTATCTGTTTTCGTTGACTTTTGCTTTCTTGACGTTGGACCCAAAAAGCACAACACAAAGAAAACGTAAACGCCGTGAGAATAGCCAAGACTCAGCAAACGAAAGAATGTTCGGCTACCGGGAATCGAATCCGGGCCGCCTGGCTGAAAGCCATGTCTCCCAACAGCTTTCCATTCCTTCTGACCGCCGGGCAATCAGACTTGCAGGGCAAGCTCCGTAACCACTGCCGTCTCTAATAATATCTCTCGAACCTGTTTGCGCGTAATTGACTTGCTTTCCCGCACGAAGGAAATGGCCAGTTAAGGAATATTTAAAATTCATTGTCAGATGTGGGGTTCGAACCCACGCTCCCGTTCGGGAACCAGAGCTTAAATCTGGCGCCTTAGACCGCTCGGCCAATCTGACTTGTGAGCGCAAACGACCTGCTGCTGTCGTTCCTAGCAACATCTCCAGAGCCTTACTGCGAAATGTGCTTGTTTTTTCTTGTGTGAAGGAAATACGTTTTTTTAGAGTATTTTAGACGAGTTGTCAGATGTGAGGTTGCACCCCACCCTCACTTTCGGGAGCCAGAGCTTAAATATGGCGCCTGACACCGTTGTTTTCCGTCGCCTTCTGTCTTAAGTGGAACGAGCAGAACTCCAACTATCAATTTTTACATTGTCGCAGAGAAAACAACGAATGACAAGAAAAGGCCGTTCCCTAGCAACGGCTACGCTGTGCATTTCACCCTCAGGGGAAGCTAATGATATGCTCCAGGCGAGAATCAAACTAACCAACTTAACACTGTGATACGTACGCGCTTTCTACTTCTGTACTGGCACACATATGCTCAATCGTCTCTGGATCGTCAGTAAGTACGTCACATTACATATTTCTTTGATCACGCTGCTGTAAATTAAAGGGCAGTTTTTTCAATGGATGTCAGTTCTGCTTCTAGTTACGCTACATCGCCCTAGCAGCACCTACACACTGCGTTCAGATGTGCTCACCTCCGCCCTGGCGTAGAGCGCCTACAGCGTCATCGCCTTCGGCCTCTGGTGGCAGGAGGGTAGCCGACACATCGCGGCGTGAGTGAAACGCAGCGCAAGGCGGTGGTGGTGTAACGGTCAGCATGGTTGCTTCCCAAGCAGTTGATCCGGGTTCGACTCCCGGCCACCGCACGAAACGTAAATTTTTCTTCTAGGGATATTCCACGTAACGTAACGCGATCCTCGAACCTGAGAACTGTCGCGCTACGAATAGTTTTCCTTCGCCCCACGTCTCACTCCGTGTAGCCAGTGCGCTAGTCGCCGGATTTCGTTTCACAGCATCGTGTGTCTCCATGTGTCGACTTGTCTCGACTTTGCTCGGCTGACGCGAAAGCTGACGCTTGGAAACGGGCATATATGTAGAGGGCAGGCGCGAGAAACGACTGTGAGAGACCAAAAAACGACAAACACACGACAGAACCTTTCATTTTATTGTGGCCACAGATTCGCGCCTTAGTGTACCGAGAGGCAAGAGTGGCGTCAGCGTGCTGAACAGCATCATTAACGCTAAGCAGCAACGAAACCGAAGTAAAAAGGCAAAAGGAAAGAAGCCAAACGCAGGTCGAGCTCCCAGCTGGTCACCCACCCAACTACTAACCACACACAACGGTTCTTAACTCCAATGAACAGCCGAGAACCGCTGCACTCAGCGTGCTACGGCCGCTAGCCACAACGCCACCAAACGTGCAGACATCTTGCTTCTTGTGCATATCACTTGGTATTTACCTGGCAGTGTCTCGCTGGAGGAAGCACTGTCTTTTACGAGAGAAAAATTAAATGGCACTTGCTGCGATCGAATACATGGCCTTTGTGTTCACACCACGACGCTCTAACCTACTCAGCTGACGACCTATGCAATGGGGCCACGTCAGCAGTCCAGTACCCGGTCCACCGGCTCATCCACCTTCGTTACTGCCCTGCCAGTCATTTAAACACGTATCTGTTTTCGTTGACTTTTGCTTTCTTGACGTTGGACCCAAAAAGCACAACACAAAGAAAACGTAAACGCCGTGAGAATAGCCAAGACTCAGCAAACGAAAGAATGTTCGGCTACCGGGAATCGAATCCGGGCCGCCTGGCTGAAAGCCATGTCTCCCAACAGCTTTCCATTCCTTCTGACCGCCGGGCAATCAGACTTGCAGGGCAAGCTCCGTAACCACTGCCGTCTCTAATAATATCTCTCGAACCTGTTTGCGCGTAATTGACTTGCTTTCCCGCACGAAGGAAATGGCCAGTTAAGGAATATTTAAAATTCATTGTCAGATGTGGGGTTCGAACCCACGCTCCCGTTCGGGAACCAGAGCTTAAATCTGGCGCCTTAGACCGCTCGGCCAATCTGACTTGTGAGCGCAAACGACCTGCTGCTGTCGTTCCTAGCAACATCTCCAGAGCCTTACTGCGAAATGTGCTTGTTTTTTCTTGTGTGAAGGAAATACGTTTTTTTAGAGTATTTTAGACGAGTTGTCAGATGTGAGGTTGCACCCCACCCTCACTTTCGGGAGCCAGAGCTTAAATATGGCGCCTGACACCGTTGTTTTCCGTCGCCTTCTGTCTTAAGTGGAACGAGCAGAACTCCAACTATCAATTTTTACATTGTCGCAGAGAAAACAACGAATGACAAGAAAAGGCCGTTCCCTAGCAACGGCTACGCTGTGCATTTCACCCTCAGGGGAAGCTAATGATATGCTCCAGGCGAGAATCAAACTAACCAACTTAACACTGTGATACGTACGCGCTTTCTACTTCTGTACTGGCACACATATGCTCAATCGTCTCTGGATCGTCAGTAAGTACGTCACATTACATATTTCTTTGATCACGCTGCTGTAAATTAAAGGGCAGTTTTTTCAATGGATGTCAGTTCTGCTTCTAGTTACGCTACATCGCCCTAGCAGCACCTACACACTGCGTTCAGATGTGCTCACCTCCGCCCTGGCGTAGAGCGCCTACAGCGTCATCGCCTTCGGCCTCTGGTGGCAGGAGGGTAGCCGACACATCGCGGCGTGAGTGAAACGCAGCGCAAGGCGGTGGTGGTGTAACGGTCAGCATGGTTGCTTCCCAAGCAGTTGATCCGGGTTCGACTCCCGGCCACCGCACGAAACGTAAATTTTTCTTCTAGGGATATTCCACGTAACGTAACGCGATCCTCGAACCTGAGAACTGTCGCGCTACGAATAGTTTTCCTTCGCCCCACGTCTCACTCCGTGTAGCCAGTGCGCTAGTCGCCGGATTTCGTTTCACAGCATCGTGTGTCTCCATGTGTCGACTTGTCTCGACTTTGCTCGGCTGACGCGAAAGCTGACGCTTGGAAACGGGCATATATGTAGAGGGCAGGCGCGAGAAACGACTGTGAGAGACCAAAAAACGACAAACACACGACAGAACCTTTCATTTTATTGTGGCCACAGATTCGCGCCTTAGTGTACCGAGAGGCAAGAGTGGCGTCAGCGTGCTGAACAGCATCATTAACGCTAAGCAGCAACGAAACCGAAGTAAAAAGGCAAAAGGAAAGAAGCCAAACGCAGGTCGAGCTCCCAGCTGGTCACCCACCCAACTACTAACCACACACAACGGTTCTTAACTCCAATGAACAGCCGAGAACCGCTGCACTCAGCGTGCTACGGCCGCTAGCCACAACGCCACCAAACGTGCAGACATCTTGCTTCTTGTGCATATCACTTGGTATTTACCTGGCAGTGTCTCGCTGGAGGAAGCACTGTCTTTTACGAGAGAAAAATTAAATGGCACTTGCTGCGATCGAATACATGGCCTTTGTGTTCACACCACGACGCTCTAACCTACTCAGCTGACGACCTATGCAATGGGGCCACGTCAGCAGTCCAGTACCCGGTCCACCGGCTCATCCACCTTCGTTACTGCCCTGCCAGTCATTTAAACACGTATCTGTTTTCGTTGACTTTTGCTTTCTTGACGTTGGACCCAAAAAGCACAACACAAAGAAAACGTAAACGCCGTGAGAATAGCCAAGACTCAGCAAACGAAAGAATGTTCGGCTACCGGGAATCGAATCCGGGCCGCCTGGCTGAAAGCCATGTCTCCCAACAGCTTTCCATTCCTTCTGACCGCCGGGCAATCAGACTTGCAGGGCAAGCTCCGTAACCACTGCCGTCTCTAATAATATCTCTCGAACCTGTTTGCGCGTAATTGACTTGCTTTCCCGCACGAAGGAAATGGCCAGTTAAGGAATATTTAAAATTCATTGTCAGATGTGGGGTTCGAACCCACGCTCCCGTTCGGGAACCAGAGCTTAAATCTGGCGCCTTAGACCGCTTTTTTTTTTTTATTTTTTTTTTTTTTTTTTTTTTTTTTTTTTTTTTTTTTTTTTTTTTTTATTTTTCGGGCCTCCATCCTCCCCTTATAGCCCGTCACTTGCACTCACCAAAATTGCCTTCATCGGCTAGCTTCAGTAGCTATAATTGTAATGAACTAAATGTCTCCTCATGAGACGGAAATGAAAATACTTCTGGATTGGTACCCCTGACTCTCCGTAGGTGTACGGGGGGAATTTCAGCAGACGGGTGGCTTCAGAGTTTGTCTTCTCGGTGAATAGCTATTGCTAATGTATTCCGTTGTGTAACATTCGTTGTTTTTGTCGTCCATGTCTCAAGTATTAATTCTGTTTCAGCTGCTCGTAACTCCGAAGCCCCGGCCACCAAAGTCTCCATGACATCCTACCAGGGAACCTTTTTGGTTTCCTAACATAAGGGAAATAAAAGAATAAAAGCGTCGCCCCATTAGTATGGCAAATGGTATACAAAAAAAAAAACGAGTAAAGAGATTGAAAGAAGTGATAAAGTCAAGATTCTTGCAATATAGTGACTCTATGTCAACGTTCGTAATAAAAAACAAGCATAGTTTTCTTTATATTTCGTCGTTCGTAGCAGTGTCTGGTGTTCCATCGTTAAATGTATCCAATATTCTTCTTTACTCTTCTCTTGCTCGGATAGGAGGTAGTATACAGTCTGGCCCTTTAGCCAATTGACGGCACGTCGTTTTGTATTGGGATACGGAACTTCGTCAGGGTTGAGTAGGCGTGTCGGTGTTATCCTACTTGGTGACGTCCGCAGTATGCTTGCGAGTTTCTGTGTGCAGACGGACCATATGTCCTGTACAGCGTTGCAAGTAAATCTATGCTCGTCTGTGTCGACTAAGTGACATCTGACACAATTCGGTGTTTCAGCCAGGTGAATCTTGTGTAACCTCGAATTGGTCGGAAATTTCCTATTGACTGCCATGTACCAAGTGGAGCGCACTGTAGATGAAAGAAGCGGGTCGTGAATGTTCTCCCAGACTTGTTTCCAGTTATAACCTCGACATTTCTCCTCCACTATATTGCGTGGTGTACTTTCCGTCAATGTGGCGTAAATTGCTTTGACTTTGTGTCGGTCTGCCTCTGGAATTCTTCGTTGTATGTAGCTAAGTTCGAGGATGAAATACCTGAAGTGACAGAGCGAGTTCAGAATGTGTTTTACATCTACAGGTGGGTCCAGATTGGGAGGCACTATTTCATTCAAAATGTGAGCCGTCAGTGTGTTAGGCGATCTGTGCCACTGTTTGTATGTTTGACTAACATACAAGGCTTTTGCTTTGAGGTAGACATCCGTCAAATTGAGGCCTCCCTTCCAAACTGGGAGGGTGAGGGTTTCATACTTTACTTTAAATATCTGACCCCTGGTAACAAAGTGGCCAAGCGCCGCTAACATTTGTTGTGCCATAGTCTTTGGTAATGGCAGTACTTGGGCAACGTAATGAACTTTGGAAATTATGTAGGTGTTAACTAAGGCCACTCTTTGAATGGCATTTAGAGCTCGCAGGCTATGTTGCCGTATGCCAGCGCGCATTTTTGCCAGCAGTTTTCTATAGTTCAAGGCAGCCGTGCGGCGGATATTGCGTGTGTATTCAATCCCGAGGCAGGTGATCGTTTCCAAACTTCTTATTCTTTCAGCAGCACCGAGTTCTAATCCACGTCCAATGTGCATTAAGCCTGACTTGTGACGGTTGAGTTTCGCCCCTGATGCAGCTTCATACGTTGTTACAATGTGGAAAGCTTTCTCTAAGTCCTCGTCTTTCGTTACTACAAAACTGACATCATCTGCGTATGCCTGGCAAATAATCTTCTGACCATGAATGAGCAGCCCTGGAAGGTCTTGCGTCAGGGAGTACAAGAATGGCTCGAGTGCTATGGCAAACAATGCCATCGACATTGGGCAGCCCTGTCGTACTGAACTTGCGATACTGATCGGCCTGCTTAAGCGTCCATTTACATTGATTTGCGACGTACCATTCATCAGGAGGGTTTTAACAGTAGCAGTGATTTTCTGAGGAAAATGCATGGCGTCCATGGTGCGTAGGAGATAGGAGTGGTTCACCCTGTCAAAGGCCTTTTCAAAGTCGAGAGACACAAGGGCACTTGGGATGTCACAGGCTGCGGCAATCGCTATGAGATCTCTATATGCAGTTAAAGTGTTGAAAATATTTCTATTTGTTCCAACACACGTTTGGTAGTCGCCGGTAACGCTGGTAATGACTGAATTTAATCGTTGCATAATGACACGTGCGAAAATTTTATAGTCAGTGTTAAGCAATGTTAAAGGCCGGAGATTCTCAACAGTTTTGCCTCCTGGAGTTTTTGGAATTAACACCACTATCCCTTTACAAAAATCTTTCAAGCTGTCATTTCGAATGTTCATAATGTCATTACAGACCAGAGTCAACTTACTAATTAACTGTCGCCTAAATGTGTGATAAAACTCGGCAGGTAACCCGTCAGGACCAGGCGATTTATTTCTTGGGCTTCTGAGAATGGCGTCTGCCACTTCATCCTCGAGTATGTCTGAGGCGAGTTCTTCCGCCTGTTCCGGACCAAGTCTCCCCCACGCCCTGTCCGCAAGGACTGCCTGCGCTGCCACATCTATTGGTTTTTCAGCTAGTAACGCTGTAAAATGTTTATGAATTTCTTCTTGAATAGCAGTTTGTGTGTCGAAAAGGCGACCGTCTGCAGTTTTTAGCTCAGTCAGTATTTTCCTGTTTCTTCTTTTTTGCTCTTGTATAACATGGTACATGGATGTTGTCTCCTCCCGCACTGCATTTTGCAGGCGTGTTCGCACTTGATAGCCTTCAGATTGTCGTCGCGTCAGTGTGAGGAGTGTCGCCTTGATTCTTTTGATCTGCAGGTGATTGGCCACTACTGTATTATCGTCTTTGTAAAGGTCTCGGAGGCACTGAAAATAGAAGTCTATTGTGGTCCTCTGCCAGGCGGATTTCTCGCGAGAGTAACACTTCATCGCTTTTATGAGAGCTGGCTTTGCACATTTTATCCACCACGAGAAAGCCGAATTGTACAGTGGAAATTTCCGTTCACAATCTGCCCATGTGTGTTGGAAGACAGCGTGGCACCCTGGATCTGATAAATGGGAAACATTCAGTTTCCACGGGCCTCTCGCTCTATATGTACCCTGTCTTTCCATATTGATGGTACATATATATGCTACATGGTCAGAGAATATAAGCGGCCATCGCTCCGCTTGCAAAATATGGTCCCGTAAATTGGAAGTTGCATAAATTCTGTCAATGCGGCTGGCAGAATGGCTGGTGACGTGGGTAAAACCGGGCATGTCGCCGTGTTTAAGTTCCCACGTGTCGAGCAGGTTTAATTCTCTAACAATGTCCAGAAGTTCTATGGAAGTGTTAAAATGCGGCGTTTGGTCTTTGGGTTTTAGTACACAGTTGAAATCACCGGCAAATACGACTTGGCCTGTGCGGGTTGTAAAAAGCGGCACTATCTCTTCCTTAAAAAACTCCGATCTCTGGCGTTTTTTTCCCGTTCCAGAAGGGGCATAAACATTTATGAATCGGGTGTTGTGGATTGTCCCCGCAATACCTCTGCTGTTCGGCAGTCTGTCGACATTGGCTACGGCGATGCCTTCTTTGGTCAAAAGTGCAGTTCCGAGTTCACTGCCACGTCCCGGGTTGAATAACGCATTGTAACCTGTGATACGATCCAGATCAATGTCGGCGACCTCTTGCAACAGCGCAATGTCGACATCAGCTGCATATAAGAAATCCGTAAGATTCCTCAGGTTTGACGTACTGCTGATCTTGTTGATGTTGACCGTGGCAACACGGTATGCCTGTAAGGGTGGCATGAGGGCAGAGGTATGCGTGGCGTTGAGCCGCTCCCTTAGGGATGACGGAGGGGCATCAATTAAAAGAAGTCGGGGTCGGCATCGACCGTCTGAAGAGCAGATTCAGTCTGCCGTTGCTCATGCGATTCCGTTTCCCGCACGTCTGACACTGTTTCTCGGTCTTGTCCCTGTACTCCGGTCATACCGTTGTCGTGAGAGCATTCTTCGACGTCGTCCGCCCAGTTACGCGGGTGGTGAGCGTCACGCGGATCTGCACTGCTATCTGGCAGGTGGCCACTTGTACCTTCTGTAGCTACCGACATCATCTTCGCCTGTGACGGGGAGGGTCCGTTGTCGGAGTCAACCTCTGAGCCGTCAGTGCGGGACTTTTTGGATGTCTGGGAAGTCGCAGTGGAAACCTGAGACGTCACGTCGGTCATCTTCTGACGCACCTGATTGGCTTTCTCACGCAGTGGTTGCGCTTTTGTGTCAGCACCCTGTTGCGCGATTCTTCGCTTCTTCTGCTTTTTCGGGGAAGGGCACTTGGAGGTTTGAGCAGTGTTCTCCTGAGTGGCACAGTTTTCGGCCATGGGAAAAACTTCCGCCGCTTGCGGCTGTTCGAAGGCGTTACAGACCTGGCTGCCATCCTGCGTCTCCTTACTTCCCTCCGTAACTTCCTGTAAGGAAGCTCCGAGGGTTTCCGGTACATTACTCGTCTCCATTGGTATGTTCTCCTCGGTGTGATCAGTGTATGCATCTAGGGTGAAATCGACGCTGAGTTCTGGAGCGGTGTTTACACGGGCGGCGGCTACGTAAGTGATCGGTAACGTAGAACTGGGGCCAGGCTGCTCACGCTCGCCAGTCGGGATCTGCGCTACGCGCCTCTGAAGACACTGAGCGCGGACGTGTGCTGTAGAGCCGCATCCCGAGCATGTCCGTGGTTGCCCGTCATAAATTACTATGGCCCTGTACCCACTGATAATGATGTAAGATGGAATATGCTTCAGCAATTCGAGTTTCACTTGCCGCACACCGTTTAATACTGGGAATATATGTTGCCCCGACCATTTCTCAGCAACGTTGCTTATTACCGAACCATATTCCCGTAGTTTGGCGTTAATCTGCTCGGCAGTTACTTCGAAGGGCAGTTCAAATATTCTGATGGTTCGCAATCCCAAGCCGGCTTGCGTTAGTCGCACCTCGCCAACGTTTCCGTCTGAATGTTTGAACCTAAGGGAGCCACCACAAGACGCAACAATTTGTTCACATCGTTCAGGCGTCACCAATTTCAAGTAAACGGTACTACTAACGATCGATAAGTGAATGCCAATTAAATCGTCAAGCGTTAATTTCATAACATCTCGCACAAATAGTTCTACCTCAAAGGATTTTGGTCTGGCAAATTTCGGGTCGAATGTCAACTTAAGAGTGTCTTTCCGTTCTGGTTGAGTCATGATTGCATTCGTGTGTGCATTACCGAGGGTAGTGTTAACGCTGTAAGCGCGCACTCACCATGCACAGCGACCGCCGCCGGCAGCGACGAAGTAAACACGACCAGCCGCTCCGTACGTCCGCACCGCACGGCTGCCCGCGAGGGAATGAACACTTAAGGAATGCGGCAAAAGCCGCAATACAACACAAGACACAAAACAAACACTAAGGCGACGAAACAACGAAGAAAAGTAGACAAAGAAACGTCACACACAGAAAGTAAATAGTCACAACCAGAGGGAAACGGCGGATCGAATACACAGCACGTCCGATCGCTGTCACGTCTCAAGCGGAACTGACCGCTCGGCCAATCTGACTTGTGAGCGCAAACAACCTGCTGCTGTCGTTCCTAGCAAACATCTCCAGAGCCTTACTGCGAAATGTGCTTGTTTTTTCTTGTGTGAAGGAAATACGTTTTTTTTAGAGTATTTTAGACGAGTTGTCAGATGTGAGGTTGCACCCCACCCTCACTTTCGGGAGCCAGAGCTTAAATATGGCGCCTGACACCGTTGTTTTCCGTCGCCTTCTGTCTTAAGTGGAACGAGCAGAACTCCAACTATCAATTTTTACATTGTCGCAGAGAAAACAACGAATGACAAGAAAAGGCCGTTCCCTAGCAACGGCTACGCTGTGCATTTCACCCTCAGGGGAAGCTAATGATATGCTCCAGGCGAGAATCAAACTAACCAACTTAACACTGTGATACGTACGCGCTTTCTACTTCTGTACTGGCACACATATGCTCAATCGTCTCTGGATCGTCAGTAAGTACGTCACATTACATATTTCTTTGATCACGCTGCTGTAAATTAAAGGGCAGTTTTTTCAATGGATGTCAGTTCTGCTTCTAGTTACGCTACATCGCCCTAGCAGCACCTACACACTGCGTTCAGATGTGCTCACCTCCGCCCTGGCGTAGAGCGCCTACAGCGTCATCGCCTTCGGCCTCTGGTGGCAGGAGGGTAGCCGACACATCGCGGCGTGAGTGAAACGCAGCGCAAGGCGGTGGTGGTGTAACGGTCAGCATGGTTGCTTCCCAAGCAGTTGATCCGGGTTCGACTCCCGGCCACCGCACGAAACGTAAATTTTTCTTCTAGGGATATTCCACGTAACGTAACGCGATCCTCGAACCTGAGAACTGTCGCGCTACGAATAGTTTTCCTTCGCCCCACGTCTCACTCCGTGTAGCCAGTGCGCTAGTCGCCGGATTTCGTTTCACAGCATCGTGTGTCTCCATGTGTCGACTTGTCTCGACTTTGCTCGGCTGACGCGAAAGCTGACGCTTGGAAACGGGCATATATGTAGAGGGCAGGCGCGAGAAACGACTGTGAGAGACCAAAAAACGACAAACACACGACAGAACCTTTCATTTTATTGTGGCCACAGATTCGCGCCTTAGTGTACCGAGAGGCAAGAGTGGCGTCAGCGTGCTGAACAGCATCATTAACGCTAAGCAGCAACGAAACCGAAGTAAAAAGGCAAAAGGAAAGAAGCCAAACGCAGGTCGAGCTCCCAGCTGGTCACCCACCCAACTACTAACCACACACAACGGTTCTTAACTCCAATGAACAGCCGAGAACCGCTGCACTCAGCGTGCTACGGCCGCTAGCCACAACGCCAGCAAACGTGCAGACATCTTGCTTCTTGTGCATATCACTTGGTATTTACCTGGCAGTGTCTCGCTGGAGGAAGCACTGTCTTTTACGAGAGAAAAATTAAATGGCACTTGCTGCGATCGAATACATGGCCTTTGTGTTCACACCACGACGCTCTAACCTACTCAGCTGACGACCTATGCAATGGGGCCACGTCAGCAGTCCAGTACCCGGTCCACCGGCTCATCCACCTTCGTTACTGCCCTGCCAGTCATTTAAACACGTATCTGTTTTCGTTGACTTTTGCTTTCTTGACGTTGGACCCAAAAAGCACAACACAAAGAAAACGTAAACGCCGTGAGAATAGCCAAGACTCAGCAAACGAAAGAATGTTCGGCTACCGGGAATCGAATCCGGGCCGCCTGGCTGAAAGCCATGTCTCCCAACAGCTTTCCATTCCTTCTGACCGCCGGGCAATCAGACTTGCAGGGCAAGCTCCGTAACCACTGCCGTCTCTAATAATATCTCTCGAACCTGTTTGCGCGTAATTGACTTGCTTTCCCGCACGAAGGAAATGGCCAGTTAAGGAATATTTAAAATTCATTGTCAGATGTGGGGTTCGAACCCACGCTCCCGTTCGGGAACCAGAGCTTAAATCTGGCGCCTTAGACCGCTCGGCCAATCTGACTTGTGAGCGCAAACGACCTGCTGCTGTCGTTCCTAGCAACATCTCCAGAGCCTTACTGCGAAATGTGCTTGTTTTTTCTTGTGTGAAGGAAATACGTTTTTTTAGAGTATTTTAGACGAGTTGTCAGATGTGAGGTTGCACCCCACCCTCACTTTCGGGAGCCAGAGCTTAAATATGGCGCCTGACACCGTTGTTTTCCGTCGCCTTCTGTCTTAAGTGGAACGAGCAGAACTCCAACTATCAATTTTTACATTGTCGCAGAGAAAACAACGAATGACAAGAAAAGGCCGTTCCCTAGCAACGGCTACGCTGTGCATTTCACCCTCAGGGGAAGCTAATGATATGCTCCAGGCGAGAATCAAACTAACCAACTTAACACTGTGATACGTACGCGCTTTCTACTTCTGTACTGGCACACATATGCTCAATCGTCTCTGGATCGTCAGTAAGTACGTCACATTACATATTTCTTTGATCACGCTGCTGTAAATTAAAGGGCAGTTTTTTCAATGGATGTCAGTTCTGCTTCTAGTTACGCTACATCGCCCTAGCAGCACCTACACACTGCGTTCAGATGTGCTCACCTCCGCCCTGGCGTAGAGCGCCTACAGCGTCATCGCCTTCGGCCTCTGGTGGCAGGAGGGTAGCCGACACATCGCGGCGTGAGTGAAACGCAGCGCAAGGCGGTGGTGGTGTAACGGTCAGCATGGTTGCTTCCCAAGCAGTTGATCCGGGTTCGACTCCCGGCCACCGCACGAAACGTAAATTTTTCTTCTAGGGATATTCCACGTAACGTAACGCGATCCTCGAACCTGAGAACTGTCGCGCTACGAATAGTTTTCCTTCGCCCCACGTCTCACTCCGTGTAGCCAGTGCGCTAGTCGCCGGATTTCGTTTCACAGCATCGTGTGTCTCCATGTGTCGACTTGTCTCGACTTTGCTCGGCTGACGCGAAAGCTGACGCTTGGAAACGGGCATATATGTAGAGGGCAGGCGCGAGAAACGACTGTGAGAGACCAAAAAACGACAAACACACGACAGAACCTTTCATTTTATTGTGGCCACAGATTCGCGCCTTAGTGTACCGAGAGGCAAGAGTGGCGTCAGCGTGCTGAACAGCATCATTAACGCTAAGCAGCAACGAAACCGAAGTAAAAAGGCAAAAGGAAAGAAGCCAAACGCAGGTCGAGCTCCCAGCTGGTCACCCACCCAACTACTAACCACACACAACGGTTCTTAACTCCAATGAACAGCCGAGAACCGCTGCACTCAGCGTGCTACGGCCGCTAGCCACAACGCCAGCAAACGTGCAGACATCTTGCTTCTTGTGCATATCACTTGGTATTTACCTGGCAGTGTCTCGCTGGAGGAAGCACTGTCTTTTACGAGAGAAAAATTAAATGGCACTTGCTGCGATCGAATACATGGCCTTTGTGTTCACACCACGACGCTCTAACCTACTCAGCTGACGACCTATGCAATGGGGCCACGTCAGCAGTCCAGTACCCGGTCCACCGGCTCATCCACCTTCGTTACTGCCCTGCCAGTCATTTAAACACGTATCTGTTTTCGTTGACTTTTGCTTTCTTGACGTTGGACCCAAAAAGCACAACACAAAGAAAACGTAAACGCCGTGAGAATAGCCAAGACTCAGCAAACGAAAGAATGTTCGGCTACCGGGAATCGAATCCGGGCCGCCTGGCTGAAAGCCATGTCTCCCAACAGCTTTCCATTCCTTCTGACCGCCGGGCAATCAGACTTGCAGGGCAAGCTCCGTAACCACTGCCGTCTCTAATAATATCTCTCGAACCTGTTTGCGCGTAATTGACTTGCTTTCCCGCACGAAGGAAATGGCCAGTTAAGGAATATTTAAAATTCATTGTCAGATGTGGGGTTCGAACCCACGCTCCCGTTCGGGAACCAGAGCTTAAATCTGGCGCCTTAGACCGCTCGGCCAATCTGACTTGTGAGCGCAAACGACCTGCTGCTGTCGTTCCTAGCAACATCTCCAGAGCCTTACTGCGAAATGTGCTTGTTTTTTCTTGTGTGAAGGAAATACGTTTTTTTAGAGTATTTTAGACGAGTTGTCAGATGTGAGGTTGCACCCCACCCTCACTTTCGGGAGCCAGAGCTTAAATATGGCGCCTGACACCGTTGTTTTCCGTCGCCTTCTGTCTTAAGTGGAACGAGCAGAACTCCAACTATCAATTTTTACATTGTCGCAGAGAAAACAACGAATGACAAGAAAAGGCCGTTCCCTAGCAACGGCTACGCTGTGCATTTCACCCTCAGGGGAAGCTAATGATATGCTCCAGGCGAGAATCAAACTAACCAACTTAACACTGTGATACGTACGCGCTTTCTACTTCTGTACTGGCACACATATGCTCAATCGTCTCTGGATCGTCAGTAAGTACGTCACATTACATATTTCTTTGATCACGCTGCTGTAAATTAAAGGGCAGTTTTTTCAATGGATGTCAGTTCTGCTTCTAGTTACGCTACATCGCCCTAGCAGCACCTACACACTGCGTTCAGATGTGCTCACCTCCGCCCTGGCGTAGAGCGCCTACAGCGTCATCGCCTTCGGCCTCTGGTGGCAGGAGGGTAGCCGACACATCGCGGCGTGAGTGAAACGCAGCGCAAGGCGGTGGTGGTGTAACGGTCAGCATGGTTGCTTCCCAAGCAGTTGATCCGGGTTCGACTCCCGGCCACCGCACGAAACGTAAATTTTTCTTCTAGGGATATTCCACGTAACGTAACGCGATCCTCGAACCTGAGAACTGTCGCGCTACGAATAGTTTTCCTTCGCCCCACGTCTCACTCCGTGTAGCCAGTGCGCTAGTCGCCGGATTTCGTTTCACAGCATCGTGTGTCTCCATGTGTCGACTTGTCTCGACTTTGCTCGGCTGACGCGAAAGCTGACGCTTGGAAACGGGCATATATGTAGAGGGCAGGCGCGAGAAACGACTGTGAGAGACCAAAAAACGACAAACACACGACAGAACCTTTCATTTTATTGTGGCCACAGATTCGCGCCTTAGTGTACCGAGAGGCAAGAGTGGCGTCAGCGTGCTGAACAGCATCATTAACGCTAAGCAGCAACGAAACCGAAGTAAAAAGGCAAAAGGAAAGAAGCCAAACGCAGGTCGAGCTCCCAGCTGGTCACCCACCCAACTACTAACCACACACAACGGTTCTTAACTCCAATGAACAGCCGAGAACCGCTGCACTCAGCGTGCTACGGCCGCTAGCCACAACGCCAGCAAACGTGCAGACATCTTGCTTCTTGTGCATATCACTTGGTATTTACCTGGCAGTGTCTCGCTGGAGGAAGCACTGTCTTTTACGAGAGAAAAATTAAATGGCACTTGCTGCGATCGAATACATGGCCTTTGTGTTCACACCACGACGCTCTAACCTACTCAGCTGACGACCTATGCAATGGGGCCACGTCAGCAGTCCAGTACCCGGTCCACCGGCTCATCCACCTTCGTTACTGCCCTGCCAGTCATTTAAACACGTATCTGTTTTCGTTGACTTTTGCTTTCTTGACGTTGGACCCAAAAAGCACAACACAAAGAAAACGTAAACGCCGTGAGAATAGCCAAGACTCAGCAAACGAAAGAATGTTCGGCTACCGGGAATCGAATCCGGGCCGCCTGGCTGAAAGCCATGTCTCCCAACAGCTTTCCATTCCTTCTGACCGCCGGGCAATCAGACTTGCAGGGCAAGCTCCGTAACCACTGCCGTCTCTAATAATATCTCTCGAACCTGTTTGCGCGTAATTGACTTGCTTTCCCGCACGAAGGAAATGGCCAGTTAAGGAATATTTAAAATTCATTGTCAGATGTGGGGTTCGAACCCACGCTCCCGTTCGGGAACCAGAGCTTAAATCTGGCGCCTTAGACCGCTCGGCCAATCTGACTTGTGAGCGCAAACGACCTGCTGCTGTCGTTCCTAGCAACATCTCCAGAGCCTTACTGCGAAATGTGCTTGTTTTTTCTTGTGTGAAGGAAATACGTTTTTTTAGAGTATTTTAGACGAGTTGTCAGATGTGAGGTTGCACCCCACCCTCACTTTCGGGAGCCAGAGCTTAAATATGGCGCCTGACACCGTTGTTTTCCGTCGCCTTCTGTCTTAAGTGGAACGAGCAGAACTCCAACTATCAATTTTTACATTGTCGCAGAGAAAACAACGAATGACAAGAAAAGGCCGTTCCCTAGCAACGGCTACGCTGTGCATTTCACCCTCAGGGGAAGCTAATGATATGCTCCAGGCGAGAATCAAACTAACCAACTTAACACTGTGATACGTACGCGCTTTCTACTTCTGTACTGGCACACATATGCTCAATCGTCTCTGGATCGTCAGTAAGTACGTCACATTACATATTTCTTTGATCACGCTGCTGTAAATTAAAGGGCAGTTTTTTCAATGGATGTCAGTTCTGCTTCTAGTTACGCTACATCGCCCTAGCAGCACCTACACACTGCGTTCAGATGTGCTCACCTCCGCCCTGGCGTAGAGCGCCTACAGCGTCATCGCCTTCGGCCTCTGGTGGCAGGAGGGTAGCCGACACATCGCGGCGTGAGTGAAACGCAGCGCAAGGCGGTGGTGGTGTAACGGTCAGCATGGTTGCTTCCCAAGCAGTTGATCCGGGTTCGACTCCCGGCCACCGCACGAAACGTAAATTTTTCTTCTAGGGATATTCCACGTAACGTAACGCGATCCTCGAACCTGAGAACTGTCGCGCTACGAATAGTTTTCCTTCGCCCCACGTCTCACTCCGTGTAGCCAGTGCGCTAGTCGCCGGATTTCGTTTCACAGCATCGTGTGTCTCCATGTGTCGACTTGTCTCGACTTTGCTCGGCTGACGCGAAAGCTGACGCTTGGAAACGGGCATATATGTAGAGGGCAGGCGCGAGAAACGACTGTGAGAGACCAAAAAACGACAAACACACGACAGAACCTTTCATTTTATTGTGGCCACAGATTCGCGCCTTAGTGTACCGAGAGGCAAGAGTGGCGTCAGCGTGCTGAACAGCATCATTAACGCTAAGCAGCAACGAAACCGAAGTAAAAAGGCAAAAGGAAAGAAGCCAAACGCAGGTCGAGCTCCCAGCTGGTCACCCACCCAACTACTAACCACACACAACGGTTCTTAACTCCAATGAACAGCCGAGAACCGCTGCACTCAGCGTGCTACGGCCGCTAGCCACAACGCCAGCAAACGTGCAGACATCTTGCTTCTTGTGCATATCACTTGGTATTTACCTGGCAGTGTCTCGCTGGAGGAAGCACTGTCTTTTACGAGAGAAAAATTAAATGGCACTTGCTGCGATCGAATACATGGCCTTTGTGTTCACACCACGACGCTCTAACCTACTCAGCTGACGACCTATGCAATGGGGCCACGTCAGCAGTCCAGTACCCGGTCCACCGGCTCATCCACCTTCGTTACTGCCCTGCCAGTCATTTAAACACGTATCTGTTTTCGTTGACTTTTGCTTTCTTGACGTTGGACCCAAAAAGCACAACACAAAGAAAACGTAAACGCCGTGAGAATAGCCAAGACTCAGCAAACGAAAGAATGTTCGGCTACCGGGAATCGAATCCGGGCCGCCTGGCTGAAAGCCATGTCTCCCAACAGCTTTCCATTCCTTCTGACCGCCGGGCAATCAGACTTGCAGGGCAAGCTCCGTAACCACTGCCGTCTCTAATAATATCTCTCGAACCTGTTTGCGCGTAATTGACTTGCTTTCCCGCACGAAGGAAATGGCCAGTTAAGGAATATTTAAAATTCATTGTCAGATGTGGGGTTCGAACCCACGCTCCCGTTCGGGAACCAGAGCTTAAATCTGGCGCCTTAGACCGCTCGGCCAATCTGACTTGTGAGCGCAAACGACCTGCTGCTGTCGTTCCTAGCAACATCTCCAGAGCCTTACTGCGAAATGTGCTTGTTTTTTCTTGTGTGAAGGAAATACGTTTTTTTAGAGTATTTTAGACGAGTTGTCAGATGTGAGGTTGCACCCCACCCTCACTTTCGGGAGCCAGAGCTTAAATATGGCGCCTGACACCGTTGTTTTCCGTCGCCTTCTGTCTTAAGTGGAACGAGCAGAACTCCAACTATCAATTTTTACATTGTCGCAGAGAAAACAACGAATGACAAGAAAAGGCCGTTCCCTAGCAACGGCTACGCTGTGCATTTCACCCTCAGGGGAAGCTAATGATATGCTCCAGGCGAGAATCAAACTAACCAACTTAACACTGTGATACGTACGCGCTTTCTACTTCTGTACTGGCACACATATGCTCAATCGTCTCTGGATCGTCAGTAAGTACGTCACATTACATATTTCTTTGATCACGCTGCTGTAAATTAAAGGGCAGTTTTTTCAATGGATGTCAGTTCTGCTTCTAGTTACGCTACATCGCCCTAGCAGCACCTACACACTGCGTTCAGATGTGCTCACCTCCGCCCTGGCGTAGAGCGCCTACAGCGTCATCGCCTTCGGCCTCTGGTGGCAGGAGGGTAGCCGACACATCGCGGCGTGAGTGAAACGCAGCGCAAGGCGGTGGTGGTGTAACGGTCAGCATGGTTGCTTCCCAAGCAGTTGATCCGGGTTCGACTCCCGGCCACCGCACGAAACGTAAATTTTTCTTCTAGGGATATTCCACGTAACGTAACGCGATCCTCGAACCTGAGAACTGTCGCGCTACGAATAGTTTTCCTTCGCCCCACGTCTCACTCCGTGTAGCCAGTGCGCTAGTCGCCGGATTTCGTTTCACAGCATCGTGTGTCTCCATGTGTCGACTTGTCTCGACTTTGCTCGGCTGACGCGAAAGCTGACGCTTGGAAACGGGCATATATGTAGAGGGCAGGCGCGAGAAACGACTGTGAGAGACCAAAAAACGACAAACACACGACAGAACCTTTCATTTTATTGTGGCCACAGATTCGCGCCTTAGTGTACCGAGAGGCAAGAGTGGCGTCAGCGTGCTGAACAGCATCATTAACGCTAAGCAGCAACGAAACCGAAGTAAAAAGGCAAAAGGAAAGAAGCCAAACGCAGGTCGAGCTCCCAGCTGGTCACCCACCCAACTACTAACCACACACAACGGTTCTTAACTCCAATGAACAGCCGAGAACCGCTGCACTCAGCGTGCTACGGCCGCTAGCCACAACGCCACCAAACGTGCAGACATCTTGCTTCTTGTGCATATCACTTGGTATTTACCTGGCAGTGTCTCGCTGGAGGAAGCACTGTCTTTTACGAGAGAAAAATTAAATGGCACTTGCTGCGATCGAATACATGGCCTTTGTGTTCACACCACGACGCTCTAACCTACTCAGCTGACGACCTATGCAATGGGGCCACGTCAGCAGTCCAGTACCCGGTCCACCGGCTCATCCACCTTCGTTACTGCCCTGCCAGTCATTTAAACACGTATCTGTTTTCGTTGACTTTTGCTTTCTTGACGTTGGACCCAAAAAGCACAACACAAAGAAAACGTAAACGCCGTGAGAATAGCCAAGACTCAGCAAACGAAAGAATGTTCGGCTACCGGGAATCGAATCCGGGCCGCCTGGCTGAAAGCCATGTCTCCCAACAGCTTTCCATTCCTTCTGACCGCCGGGCAATCAGACTTGCAGGGCAAGCTCCGTAACCACTGCCGTCTCTAATAATATCTCTCGAACCTGTTTGCGCGTAATTGACTTGCTTTCCCGCACGAAGGAAATGGCCAGTTAAGGAATATTTAAAATTCATTGTCAGATGTGGGGTTCGAACCCACGCTCCCGTTCGGGAACCAGAGCTTAAATCTGGCGCCTTAGACCGCTTTTTTTTTTTTTTTTTTTTGTTTTTTTTTTTTTTTTTTTCTTTTTTTTTTTTTTTTTTGTTTTGGGTCTCCTTCCTCCCCTTCAACCCATCCTTTACGCTCGCCAAGTGTTGCCTTCTCGGCCCGGCTTCTCCGCCTTTAAGAATGAATGTAACTTGATGATGTGGAAACGCGCTTCTTCTGAACGACGAACGAAATATGCCCCTTCTGTTGCCTTTGTTTGCAACATGGCTTGAATAAAAATAAATGTAATTTCCATGGAGAAGGCAGTCTCATAATTGTTGTGGAAATGTAACTGCATCTGTAAATTTCGTTCTCCGTGCGTGGAAAAACGGAAAGAATCAACTCATTATTCCTGATAAGTATAATTTCCTTTTTCAGAAGGTAATGAAGTAAAATAGGCTTCTTCTGCTTGATTTTACACTTAATTAACATAAATGTGTCTTCTTGTGAAAAGAAAAAGAAAGAAAGACAGAAACTAAATAAATGGTGTATATCAGTTTCATCACTGTTTCCCCGAAACCAAAGTAATAGATACACATAGGCTTAATTGGTCTATACTGATGATCTTCTCTGACTACATTCTGTTGGAAATCGTCCTCCTGCTACTTGAAGTACAAACTTTAACCAAAAATCATTCGTCTAATATACGAAATGCTTGGATGTGCAATGTAAATTACGCATTTCTATTGGTTACAGGATTGTTTTAGTTAAAAAGTTTGCGTAATTTTCGTTGTATTTTTTAGTACACATCAACTTGTGGTGCTCAGTTGTAAGGTATACCCAGAAGTCCTCCCTATTGCTTGATTCTTTTGCTAGGACGTAATGCATCGTTTGGCCTTTCAACCAGTTAATTGCATTTCGTTTTGTTTTAGGGTAAGGTATACCGTCAGGGGTTAAAAATTCAGCAGGCGTAACGGCGTTGGGCGTAGTTCTGCTGACGCTCGCTATCTTTTGTCTTATGTAGAGCCATATATCTTTTACCCTGTCACACAGCAATCTATGCTCTTCGGTATCTGGTATTTTACATAATGGACACAGCGGTGACTCGGCCAATCGAATAGAGTGAAGTTTAGAGTTCGTCGTAATTTTTCTGTTTACAGCAAAGTACCAGGTCGATTTGACATACGTTGGCAAGTTCCGGCAGTGAATATTTTCCCATATTGTTTCCCAGTTATAACAAGGATACTTTTGTTCTATGTCGTTTCTGGGTTTGTCTTTCATCAAGTTATTATAAAGTTAATCCATTAAATTTCGGGCATGCAGCCGCGCAAATAAAATTTCTTCTACTGATATTTCGGCCGCGTATCGTCCGGCCATCTTCAGAGCGAGTCACAAGACTGATGACAAGGTGCCAAGCGCGGCCTTATATGCTCCACCGCGGCGGTACTGCGCATGCGGGTCACAGATGCTGCGCCGCCTGTGGCGAAAGCGTACGGACGTTCGATGTGCTTATCGATGTTTGATCGGCGGCGATGACACGGTGACGACTTCTCTGCAATTTAATTAGTCCAAGAGCCGGATTCCATGCTTTGTCCAAATTGAAACCTTTATCTCTGTTTATTAAATTGTTGGCTAATCGAATTTCTATGGCTTCCTTGAATACAGAATCCCAAAAAGAAGAAGTGGATGTTAAAATCTTCACATCACTGTAATTCATCGAATGACCCGTATCAATACAATGTTCGGCCACAGCTGACTTGTCTGGTTGTAATAGGCGTGTGTATCTTCGGTGCTCCACACACCTTTCATGAACGGTGCGTGTTGTTTGACCTATGTATGACTGCTCACAATTTCCGCAAGGAATCTGGTACACACCCGCCTTACGAAGCAATAAATCGTCCTTTACAGAGCCGAGTAAAGCCGCAATCTTCGTGGGGGGCCGGAAGATCACCTTAACACTGTGTTTTTCTAGAATACGGCCTATCTTTGAAGAAAGAGCACCCACATAAGGCAGAAACGCCCTAGATCTGAAGAAATTACTATCTTCTTCCGCATCGTATACCTTCTTTTTAGGTTTTACATCGAATGCTCTACGAATTTGTTGCGGAGAATATCCATTCGATTTAAAAATACTCTTGAGGTATGTTAGCTCTCCTTGTAAATTGTCTTCATCGGATACACAGTGCGCCCGATGCACTAAGGTCTTAAGGACACCCATGCTCTGAGAAGGGTGATGGCAGCTACTGGCATGAAGGTATAGATTTGTATGCGTTGGTTTCCGATGTACGGCATGTCCTAATGTGCCATCACTTTTACGGCGAACGACAACATCCAGAAAGGGGAGGCACCCGTCTTTTTCTATTTCCATGGTAAATTTAATGCTAGCATGGATAGAATTCAAATGCTGAAGAAATCGATGTAATTCATCCATACCATGGGGCCATACCACGAATGTGTCGTCCACGTACCTCCAGAAGACCGTGGGTTTAAAACATGCTGAGTCCAGTGCCTTGTCCTCGAAGTCTTCCATGAATAAATTAGCTACCAGAGGGGAGAGGGGGTTTCCCATGGCAACACCGTCAATTTGCGCGGCTGCATGCCCGAAATTTAATGGATTATTCATTACGCCGCGAGAAGTTGAAAATGCATATTATAAAGTTCTTTAACTTTCATGATGTCTTTCCCAGGAATCCTTGCCTGTATATAGCTGTATTCTACGAAAAAGTATTTCAAGTGGTATAGTCCGTTGGGTATGTGTTGGACATTTATAGGTGCACTGACGTCAGCAGGAGCTATTTCGTTTAACAAATGTGCAGCAAGGGTACCACTTGGCTCTTTCCAGTGTTTGTATGTGGTAGCAAGGTATAAGGCTTGCGCTTTTTTGCTTACATCGGTAAGATTTAACCCACCACATTTCGTAGGGAGCATCAGAATGTCATATTTGACTTTGAAAATACGTCCGCGGCTCCCAAAGGTCCTAGTGCAGATGCGATGCTTTTCAGCAAAGTCGCAGGTGGTGGCAGAACTTGTGCTACATAATTAACTTTGGATGTGATGTATACATTTACCACTGTTACTTTTTGAAGTTCATCGAGTTTCCTAATACTATGTGCTTGTACAGAGGCGCGTATGCTGTTAAGTAATTTTCGATAATTCGCAGCAATAGTGTGCTTGATATTTCTTTTAAAATCTATGCCGAGACATTTCATGGTTACAAGCTCGCGTAACAGATCCTGCGTTTGCGTCCCAATTCCACGGCCGATGTTGAAAATCCCCGACTTTGTTCTATTAAGTTTTGCACCAGATGCCTGTTCATATGTTGTTACTATTCGTAGTGCGCTCTGTACTTCAGCGCCATTCACGACTAGGAAGCCAACATCATCAGCGTATGCCTTGCACACGATCTTTTCTCCATGTATTTGTAGTCCTTGTAGATGTTTCATAAGGGAGGCAAGCAGGGGCTCGATGGCGATGGCGAAGAGTGCCATTGACATTGGACACCCTTGCCTAATGGAGCTGGTGACGTCAATCGAACGGCTAATGTGTCCATTGATGACAAATCTAGCTGAATTGTTTGTTAATGTATTTCTTACTACCGCAATGAATCGAGGTGGGTAGCCCATTGCGCCCATGGTGCGAAGGAGAAAACTATGGTTAACTCTGTCGAAGGCTTTGTCAAAGTCGAGTGAGATGAGTGCACATTTTATTTTGCAGACGTCGGCCGTTGAGATTAGGTCCCTGTAATCACAGAGGGTCTGGAGAATTCTTCTGTCTTTGCCCACACTTGTTTGATAAGGGCCAGTGACGCTGGTCATTGTGGTTTTCAGCCTGCGAGCGAGGATGCGGCCAAAGATTTTGTAATCGCTGTTTAAAAGCGTAATTGGCCTCAGAGCGCTTACAGATTTCGTATTCGTAGTTTTTGGCACTAGCACTACGAGTCCCTCACGAAATTCTTTCGGGATGTCATTCGCAGGGTTTAGCAGTTCGTTGCAGATGAGGGTAAACTTGCCTTTTACGAGGCCACTGAATCTGCGATAAAATTCTGCTGGAATTCCATCTGCCCCTGGAGCCTTATTTTTCTTGCTTCCATATATAGCTTCTTCGACATCTTCTTCAGTCACTTCCGAGAGGAGAGTCTGTGCTTCCGCGTGGCATACTTTGCCCTGGAGGTTGATCATTAACTCGTCTTGAAGCTGTTCGTCAACCGGCTGACTAGACATTAAGGATTCAAAATGCTGTACGATTGCCTCTTTAATCTCTCTTTGCTTCGTCAGCTTCCTTCCATCATCAGTTGTTATTTCAGATAATAGCTTGCGAGACGCCCTTTTGCTTTCACGAATGACATGATAAATGGAAGTAACCTCGTGCTGGGCTATGTTCTGGGCACGCGACCTTATTTGGTAGCCTTCCAGTTGTTTACGCCGTAGTGCTAAAATTTTTGCTTTAATTTTGTTAATTCTTTCGTGGTTGTCCACAACTGTTGCATCGCACTTGTACAAATCCCTTAGACACTGAAAGTAAAATTCTATAGTTGATTTGTACCAAAAGTTTTTGTCTTTGGAGTAGTTTATGAAAAACCTCCGTATTTTAGGTTTGGCATGTTTCAGCCACCAGTCAGTGCCAGAGTTGTACGAGCTAAATTTGCTTTCACACTCTCTCCATACCTTGTGAAATGCCTCCTGACAAGCATGGTCTTCCAGATGTGACACATTGAGCTTCCATGTGCCTCTACCTCTGAATGTCCCTTGTTTTATCAGATTGATTGTGCATATGTATGCAGCATGATCTGAAAAAACGGTAGGCCATACTTCGGACTGCAAAATGAGGTGTTTCAAATTGTGCGTTACATATATCCTGTCGAGACGGCTCGCCGAGTGACTTGTGGCGTGGGTGAAGCCAGGGGCTGCACCGTGCATATGTTCCCATGAGTCTATTAGTCGTAAGTCATTAACTATACGTTCCAGTTCAGTACACTTGTTGAAATTGGGAGTTTGGTCTTTGGCATGCAAAACACAATTAAAATCCCCTCCTAGGATAAGGTGTTCATATCGAGTTCCAAATAGTGGGACAATTTCTTCTTTATAGAACTCCGTTCTGCGGTGCCTGTTACTGGATCCTGAAGGGGCATACACGTTAATGAGTCGTATTTTGTTTATTGTGGCCGCTATGCCTTTACTGTTTGGTAGTTTTACTACATCTTGGACTACTATGCCCTCCTTTGTGAGCAGAGCCGTGCCCATTTCCGCTCCATGCCCTGGGTTTGTAATGGCGTTGTAGCCAGGTACGTTACCAAGCTCAATGTCTGTCACTTCTTGTAAAAGTATAATGTCACTGTCAGAAGCGTATATAAAATCTTTTAAGTTCTGTAGTTTAAAGGAACTATGAATCTTATTAAGGTTTACTGTCGCGATTTTGTATGCTTGTAGGTCAGACATTCTTCGTTCTACTTGATCTAACTTTAAAAAACATTCTTCCGTTTTGTCTCGCAAACTTCAGCTTTAAAACGCGTCTTAATAATATTCACCGGTAGCAAATGTTTCAGCGGTGTGTCCTTGTTCTTTAGAATGTTCGTTCGCGGAGACGTCGTCGTTGAAGATATCAGCCACCTGTTGGGCTAGCTTACAGTCTGTCTTAGTTTCTGAAATTTCTGTCATTTCAGCGTCGGGATTGTTATGGTCGCTTTCGTCTGCCCAGCTGGTTGAGGTTGTCGTCGTGGGTGGGACGAGTGAAGCTTCATGAGAGTGACTCGTTTCTTGAGGGTGGTTGGATGCTTTCTTTGTTGGTTTTCCTTGGACGTCTCGTTTTTCCAGCGCAGAAGGGGAACGCTCCACAGCAACTGGTGTCACTTTCGTGTTGCTACAGATCTGTTGGCTTAAGGTACTACCTATTTCCTTCGCTTTTTGTCGGAGTATGGGAGCTGTCTCCTCTGCACTTTTGCGCGCCAGCCGGCGTTTCTTATTTTTCTTCGGAGAATTGCCTCTCGACGGACTTTCTTCAGCATCCAAGTTAGTGTCGCTTTCTTGCAAGGTGTGTCGGTCTTCAGCTTCCGGCGGATCTGCTGCCTTAACAATTGCAGGCGCTTGTGTCGGTGGAACTTCAACTGTTTCCGTAGATTTGCGGGACTCTTGTAAGTCGTCAGCTACGACGGCACTGACGTCCATCGGAATTCCAGTGTTTAGAGAATTTGTATTTGCACACGATTCAGGGGCTGAGGAGACAGTCGGCCGTTCGCGTGCCACGGCGGCGTAGGTTCCTGGCAGTGTTGTCATCGCCGGTGGCCTGGCGGCCTCGCCGGCCGGCAGCTGTGCTACGCGCCGCTGTATACATTCTGCGCGAACGTGCCCAGGCTTGTTACAGGCGGCACAGGTTCGCGGTTGGTCGTCATAAATTACAATCCCTCTATATCCGCAGACATTGATGTACGACGGGATGTGCTTTTGTAACTCTACACGAAGCTGCCGTACGCCATTTAGTACTGGGAATTTATGCGCGCTTGACCATTTCTCGGCAAAGTTGCTGAGCACTTTCCCAAAGGGCGAAATTACAGCATTAATTTGGTCTGTTGTAATCTCAAAGGGTAACTCGAAGATTCGAATCGTGCGAATGCCAAAACCAGCATGTGCAACGGTGACTTCACCAACGTTTCCATCTGAGTGCTTAAATTTCATGACACCTCCGGAAGACTCAACTATTTTCTCGCACAACTCGGAACTACGCATTTTAACAAACACGACACAAGCTACAATCGACAGGTGGATCCCAATTACATCATTAAAGGAAAGCTTCACATCTTCTTCTAACCAATTTTCTACTTCAAACGACTTGGGTCTGGCATATCGAGGATCAAAAGTAAGTTTCAACGTATCTTTTCGACTTGGTTGAGCCATCACTGCATGCTACTCATTACTTCTCGAAGCGTTCTATAACAGAGTTTTAAGCCGCAGCAAGCGCAAGACTTACCACGCGGAAGCACAGACGGCGCAGCGCACACCACACTACGTCCTACCTCCACGCCGTCCGCCGGCGAACTGACCGCTCGGCCAATCTGACTTGTGAGCGCAAACGACCTGCTGCTGTCGTTCCTAGCAACATCTCCAGAGCCTTACTGCGAAATGTGCTTGTTTTTTCTTGTGTGAAGGAAATACGTTTTTTTAGAGTATTTTAGACGAGTTGTCAGATGTGAGGTTGCACCCCACCCTCACTTTCGGGAGCCAGAGCTTAAATATGGCGCCTGACACCGTTGTTTTCCGTCGCCTTCTGTCTTAAGTGGAACGAGCAGAACTCCAACTATCAATTTTTACATTGTCGCAGAGAAAACAACGAATGACAAGAAAAGGCCGTTCCCTAGCAACGGCTACGCTGTGCATTTCACCCTCAGGGGAAGCTAATGATATGCTCCAGGCGAGAATCAAACTAACCAACTTAACACTGTGATACGTACGCGCTTTCTACTTCTGTACTGGCACACATATGCTCAATCGTCTCTGGATCGTCAGTAAGTACGTCACATTACATATTTCTTTGATCACGCTGCTGTAAATTAAAGGGCAGTTTTTTCAATGGATGTCAGTTCTGCTTCTAGTTACGCTACATCGCCCTAGCAGCACCTACACACTGCGTTCAGATGTGCTCACCTCCGCCCTGGCGTAGAGCGCCTACAGCGTCATCGCCTTCGGCCTCTGGTGGCAGGAGGGTAGCCGACACATCGCGGCGTGAGTGAAACGCAGCGCAAGGCGGTGGTGGTGTAACGGTCAGCATGGTTGCTTCCCAAGCAGTTGATCCGGGTTCGACTCCCGGCCACCGCACGAAACGTAAATTTTTCTTCTAGGGATATTCCACGTAACGTAACGCGATCCTCGAACCTGAGAACTGTCGCGCTACGAATAGTTTTCCTTCGCCCCACGTCTCACTCCGTGTAGCCAGTGCGCTAGTCGCCGGATTTCGTTTCACAGCATCGTGTGTCTCCATGTGTCGACTTGTCTCGACTTTGCTCGGCTGACGCGAAAGCTGACGCTTGGAAACGGGCATATATGTAGAGGGCAGGCGCGAGAAACGACTGTGAGAGACCAAAAAACGACAAACACACGACAGAACCTTTCATTTTATTGTGGCCACAGATTCGCGCCTTAGTGTACCGAGAGGCAAGAGTGGCGTCAGCGTGCTGAACAGCATCATTAACGCTAAGCAGCAACGAAACCGAAGTAAAAAGGCAAAAGGAAAGAAGCCAAACGCAGGTCGAGCTCCCAGCTGGTCACCCACCCAACTACTAACCACACACAACGGTTCTTAACTCCAATGAACAGCCGAGAACCGCTGCACTCAGCGTGCTACGGCCGCTAGCCACAACGCCAGCAAACGTGCAGACATCTTGCTTCTTGTGCATATCACTTGGTATTTACCTGGCAGTGTCTCGCTGGAGGAAGCACTGTCTTTTACGAGAGAAAAATTAAATGGCACTTGCTGCGATCGAATACATGGCCTTTGTGTTCACACCACGACGCTCTAACCTACTCAGCTGACGACCTATGCAATGGGGCCACGTCAGCAGTCCAGTACCCGGTCCACCGGCTCATCCACCTTCGTTACTGCCCTGCCAGTCATTTAAACACGTATCTGTTTTCGTTGACTTTTGCTTTCTTGACGTTGGACCCAAAAAGCACAACACAAAGAAAACGTAAACGCCGTGAGAATAGCCAAGACTCAGCAAACGAAAGAATGTTCGGCTACCGGGAATCGAATCCGGGCCGCCTGGCTGAAAGCCATGTCTCCCAACAGCTTTCCATTCCTTCTGACCGCCGGGCAATCAGACTTGCAGGGCAAGCTCCGTAACCACTGCCGTCTCTAATAATATCTCTCGAACCTGTTTGCGCGTAATTGACTTGCTTTCCCGCACGAAGGAAATGGCCAGTTAAGGAATATTTAAAATTCATTGTCAGATGTGGGGTTCGAACCCACGCTCCCGTTCGGGAACCAGAGCTTAAATCTGGCGCCTTAGACCGCTCGGCCAATCTGACTTGTGAGCGCAAACGACCTGCTGCTGTCGTTCCTAGCAACATCTCCAGAGCCTTACTGCGAAATGTGCTTGTTTTTTCTTGTGTGAAGGAAATACGTTTTTTTAGAGTATTTTAGACGAGTTGTCAGATGTGAGGTTGCACCCCACCCTCACTTTCGGGAGCCAGAGCTTAAATATGGCGCCTGACACCGTTGTTTTCCGTCGCCTTCTGTCTTAAGTGGAACGAGCAGAACTCCAACTATCAATTTTTACATTGTCGCAGAGAAAACAACGAATGACAAGAAAAGGCCGTTCCCTAGCAACGGCTACGCTGTGCATTTCACCCTCAGGGGAAGCTAATGATATGCTCCAGGCGAGAATCAAACTAACCAACTTAACACTGTGATACGTACGCGCTTTCTACTTCTGTACTGGCACACATATGCTCAATCGTCTCTGGATCGTCAGTAAGTACGTCACATTACATATTTCTTTGATCACGCTGCTGTAAATTAAAGGGCAGTTTTTTCAATGGATGTCAGTTCTGCTTCTAGTTACGCTACATCGCCCTAGCAGCACCTACACACTGCGTTCAGATGTGCTCACCTCCGCCCTGGCGTAGAGCGCCTACAGCGTCATCGCCTTCGGCCTCTGGTGGCAGGAGGGTAGCCGACACATCGCGGCGTGAGTGAAACGCAGCGCAAGGCGGTGGTGGTGTAACGGTCAGCATGGTTGCTTCCCAAGCAGTTGATCCGGGTTCGACTCCCGGCCACCGCACGAAACGTAAATTTTTCTTCTAGGGATATTCCACGTAACGTAACGCGATCCTCGAACCTGAGAACTGTCGCGCTACGAATAGTTTTCCTTCGCCCCACGTCTCACTCCGTGTAGCCAGTGCGCTAGTCGCCGGATTTCGTTTCACAGCATCGTGTGTCTCCATGTGTCGACTTGTCTCGACTTTGCTCGGCTGACGCGAAAGCTGACGCTTGGAAACGGGCATATATGTAGAGGGCAGGCGCGAGAAACGACTGTGAGAGACCAAAAAACGACAAACACACGACAGAACCTTTCATTTTATTGTGGCCACAGATTCGCGCCTTAGTGTACCGAGAGGCAAGAGTGGCGTCAGCGTGCTGAACAGCATCATTAACGCTAAGCAGCAACGAAACCGAAGTAAAAAGGCAAAAGGAAAGAAGCCAAACGCAGGTCGAGCTCCCAGCTGGTCACCCACCCAACTACTAACCACACACAACGGTTCTTAACTCCAATGAACAGCCGAGAACCGCTGCACTCAGCGTGCTACGGCCGCTAGCCACAACGCCAGCAAACGTGCAGACATCTTGCTTCTTGTGCATATCACTTGGTATTTACCTGGCAGTGTCTCGCTGGAGGAAGCACTGTCTTTTACGAGAGAAAAATTAAATGGCACTTGCTGCGATCGAATACATGGCCTTTGTGTTCACACCACGACGCTCTAACCTACTCAGCTGACGACCTATGCAATGGGGCCACGTCAGCAGTCCAGTACCCGGTCCACCGGCTCATCCACCTTCGTTACTGCCCTGCCAGTCATTTAAACACGTATCTGTTTTCGTTGACTTTTGCTTTCTTGACGTTGGACCCAAAAAGCACAACACAAAGAAAACGTAAACGCCGTGAGAATAGCCAAGACTCAGCAAACGAAAGAATGTTCGGCTACCGGGAATCGAATCCGGGCCGCCTGGCTGAAAGCCATGTCTCCCAACAGCTTTCCATTCCTTCTGACCGCCGGGCAATCAGACTTGCAGGGCAAGCTCCGTAACCACTGCCGTCTCTAATAATATCTCTCGAACCTGTTTGCGCGTAATTGACTTGCTTTCCCGCACGAAGGAAATGGCCAGTTAAGGAATATTTAAAATTCATTGTCAGATGTGGGGTTCGAACCCACGCTCCCGTTCGGGAACCAGAGCTTAAATCTGGCGCCTTAGACCGCTCGGCCAATCTGACTTGTGAGCGCAAACGACCTGCTGCTGTCGTTCCTAGCAACATCTCCAGAGCCTTACTGCGAAATGTGCTTGTTTTTTCTTGTGTGAAGGAAATACGTTTTTTTAGAGTATTTTAGACGAGTTGTCAGATGTGAGGTTGCACCCCACCCTCACTTTCGGGAGCCAGAGCTTAAATATGGCGCCTGACACCGTTGTTTTCCGTCGCCTTCTGTCTTAAGTGGAACGAGCAGAACTCCAACTATCAATTTTTACATTGTCGCAGAGAAAACAACGAATGACAAGAAAAGGCCGTTCCCTAGCAACGGCTACGCTGTGCATTTCACCCTCAGGGGAAGCTAATGATATGCTCCAGGCGAGAATCAAACTAACCAACTTAACACTGTGATACGTACGCGCTTTCTACTTCTGTACTGGCACACATATGCTCAATCGTCTCTGGATCGTCAGTAAGTACGTCACATTACATATTTCTTTGATCACGCTGCTGTAAATTAAAGGGCAGTTTTTTCAATGGATGTCAGTTCTGCTTCTAGTTACGCTACATCGCCCTAGCAGCACCTACACACTGCGTTCAGATGTGCTCACCTCCGCCCTGGCGTAGAGCGCCTACAGCGTCATCGCCTTCGGCCTCTGGTGGCAGGAGGGTAGCCGACACATCGCGGCGTGAGTGAAACGCAGCGCAAGGCGGTGGTGGTGTAACGGTCAGCATGGTTGCTTCCCAAGCAGTTGATCCGGGTTCGACTCCCGGCCACCGCACGAAACGTAAATTTTTCTTCTAGGGATATTCCACGTAACGTAACGCGATCCTCGAACCTGAGAACTGTCGCGCTACGAATAGTTTTCCTTCGCCCCACGTCTCACTCCGTGTAGCCAGTGCGCTAGTCGCCGGATTTCGTTTCACAGCATCGTGTGTCTCCATGTGTCGACTTGTCTCGACTTTGCTCGGCTGACGCGAAAGCTGACGCTTGGAAACGGGCATATATGTAGAGGGCAGGCGCGAGAAACGACTGTGAGAGACCAAAAAACGACAAACACACGACAGAACCTTTCATTTTATTGTGGCCACAGATTCGCGCCTTAGTGTACCGAGAGGCAAGAGTGGCGTCAGCGTGCTGAACAGCATCATTAACGCTAAGCAGCAACGAAACCGAAGTAAAAAGGCAAAAGGAAAGAAGCCAAACGCAGGTCGAGCTCCCAGCTGGTCACCCACCCAACTACTAACCACACACAACGGTTCTTAACTCCAATGAACAGCCGAGAACCGCTGCACTCAGCGTGCTACGGCCGCTAGCCACAACGCCAGCAAACGTGCAGACATCTTGCTTCTTGTGCATATCACTTGGTATTTACCTGGCAGTGTCTCGCTGGAGGAAGCACTGTCTTTTACGAGAGAAAAATTAAATGGCACTTGCTGCGATCGAATACATGGCCTTTGTGTTCACACCACGACGCTCTAACCTACTCAGCTGACGACCTATGCAATGGGGCCACGTCAGCAGTCCAGTACCCGGTCCACCGGCTCATCCACCTTCGTTACTGCCCTGCCAGTCATTTAAACACGTATCTGTTTTCGTTGACTTTTGCTTTCTTGACGTTGGACCCAAAAAGCACAACACAAAGAAAACGTAAACGCCGTGAGAATAGCCAAGACTCAGCAAACGAAAGAATGTTCGGCTACCGGGAATCGAATCCGGGCCGCCTGGCTGAAAGCCATGTCTCCCAACAGCTTTCCATTCCTTCTGACCGCCGGGCAATCAGACTTGCAGGGCAAGCTCCGTAACCACTGCCGTCTCTAATAATATCTCTCGAACCTGTTTGCGCGTAATTGACTTGCTTTCCCGCACGAAGGAAATGGCCAGTTAAGGAATATTTAAAATTCATTGTCAGATGTGGGGTTCGAACCCACGCTCCCGTTCGGGAACCAGAGCTTAAATCTGGCGCCTTAGACCGCTCGGCCAATCTGACTTGTGAGCGCAAACGACCTGCTGCTGTCGTTCCTAGCAACATCTCCAGAGCCTTACTGCGAAATGTGCTTGTTTTTTCTTGTGTGAAGGAAATACGTTTTTTTAGAGTATTTTAGACGAGTTGTCAGATGTGAGGTTGCACCCCACCCTCACTTTCGGGAGCCAGAGCTTAAATATGGCGCCTGACACCGTTGTTTTCCGTCGCCTTCTGTCTTAAGTGGAACGAGCAGAACTCCAACTATCAATTTTTACATTGTCGCAGAGAAAACAACGAATGACAAGAAAAGGCCGTTCCCTAGCAACGGCTACGCTGTGCATTTCACCCTCAGGGGAAGCTAATGATATGCTCCAGGCGAGAATCAAACTAACCAACTTAACACTGTGATACGTACGCGCTTTCTACTTCTGTACTGGCACACATATGCTCAATCGTCTCTGGATCGTCAGTAAGTACGTCACATTACATATTTCTTTGATCACGCTGCTGTAAATTAAAGGGCAGTTTTTTCAATGGATGTCAGTTCTGCTTCTAGTTACGCTACATCGCCCTAGCAGCACCTACACACTGCGTTCAGATGTGCTCACCTCCGCCCTGGCGTAGAGCGCCTACAGCGTCATCGCCTTCGGCCTCTGGTGGCAGGAGGGTAGCCGACACATCGCGGCGTGAGTGAAACGCAGCGCAAGGCGGTGGTGGTGTAACGGTCAGCATGGTTGCTTCCCAAGCAGTTGATCCGGGTTCGACTCCCGGCCACCGCACGAAACGTAAATTTTTCTTCTAGGGATATTCCACGTAACGTAACGCGATCCTCGAACCTGAGAACTGTCGCGCTACGAATAGTTTTCCTTCGCCCCACGTCTCACTCCGTGTAGCCAGTGCGCTAGTCGCCGGATTTCGTTTCACAGCATCGTGTGTCTCCATGTGTCGACTTGTCTCGACTTTGCTCGGCTGACGCGAAAGCTGACGCTTGGAAACGGGCATATATGTAGAGGGCAGGCGCGAGAAACGACTGTGAGAGACCAAAAAACGACAAACACACGACAGAACCTTTCATTTTATTGTGGCCACAGATTCGCGCCTTAGTGTACCGAGAGGCAAGAGTGGCGTCAGCGTGCTGAACAGCATCATTAACGCTAAGCAGCAACGAAACCGAAGTAAAAAGGCAAAAGGAAAGAAGCCAAACGCAGGTCGAGCTCCCAGCTGGTCACCCACCCAACTACTAACCACACACAACGGTTCTTAACTCCAATGAACAGCCGAGAACCGCTGCACTCAGCGTGCTACGGCCGCTAGCCACAACGCCAGCAAACGTGCAGACATCTTGCTTCTTGTGCATATCACTTGGTATTTACCTGGCAGTGTCTCGCTGGAGGAAGCACTGTCTTTTACGAGAGAAAAATTAAATGGCACTTGCTGCGATCGAATACATGGCCTTTGTGTTCACACCACGACGCTCTAACCTACTCAGCTGACGACCTATGCAATGGGGCCACGTCAGCAGTCCAGTACCCGGTCCACCGGCTCATCCACCTTCGTTACTGCCCTGCCAGTCATTTAAACACGTATCTGTTTTCGTTGACTTTTGCTTTCTTGACGTTGGACCCAAAAAGCACAACACAAAGAAAACGTAAACGCCGTGAGAATAGCCAAGACTCAGCAAACGAAAGAATGTTCGGCTACCGGGAATCGAATCCGGGCCGCCTGGCTGAAAGCCATGTCTCCCAACAGCTTTCCATTCCTTCTGACCGCCGGGCAATCAGACTTGCAGGGCAAGCTCCGTAACCACTGCCGTCTCTAATAATATCTCTCGAACCTGTTTGCGCGTAATTGACTTGCTTTCCCGCACGAAGGAAATGGCCAGTTAAGGAATATTTAAAATTCATTGTCAGATGTGGGGTTCGAACCCACGCTCCCGTTCGGGAACCAGAGCTTAAATCTGGCGCCTTAGACCGCTCGGCCAATCTGACTTGTGAGCGCAAACGACCTGCTGCTGTCGTTCCTAGCAACATCTCCAGAGCCTTACTGCGAAATGTGCTTGTTTTTTCTTGTGTGAAGGAAATACGTTTTTTTAGAGTATTTTAGACGAGTTGTCAGATGTGAGGTTGCACCCCACCCTCACTTTCGGGAGCCAGAGCTTAAATATGGCGCCTGACACCGTTGTTTTCCGTCGCCTTCTGTCTTAAGTGGAACGAGCAGAACTCCAACTATCAATTTTTACATTGTCGCAGAGAAAACAACGAATGACAAGAAAAGGCCGTTCCCTAGCAACGGCTACGCTGTGCATTTCACCCTCAGGGGAAGCTAATGATATGCTCCAGGCGAGAATCAAACTAACCAACTTAACACTGTGATACGTACGCGCTTTCTACTTCTGTACTGGCACACATATGCTCAATCGTCTCTGGATCGTCAGTAAGTACGTCACATTACATATTTCTTTGATCACGCTGCTGTAAATTAAAGGGCAGTTTTTTCAATGGATGTCAGTTCTGCTTCTAGTTACGCTACATCGCCCTAGCAGCACCTACACACTGCGTTCAGATGTGCTCACCTCCGCCCTGGCGTAGAGCGCCTACAGCGTCATCGCCTTCGGCCTCTGGTGGCAGGAGGGTAGCCGACACATCGCGGCGTGAGTGAAACGCAGCGCAAGGCGGTGGTGGTGTAACGGTCAGCATGGTTGCTTCCCAAGCAGTTGATCCGGGTTCGACTCCCGGCCACCGCACGAAACGTAAATTTTTCTTCTAGGGATATTCCACGTAACGTAACGCGATCCTCGAACCTGAGAACTGTCGCGCTACGAATAGTTTTCCTTCGCCCCACGTCTCACTCCGTGTAGCCAGTGCGCTAGTCGCCGGATTTCGTTTCACAGCATCGTGTGTCTCCATGTGTCGACTTGTCTCGACTTTGCTCGGCTCACGCGAAAGCTGACGCTTGGAAACGGGCATATATGTAGAGGGCAGGCGCGAGAAACGACTGTGAGAGACCAAAAAACGACAAACACACGACAGAACCTTTCATTTTATTGTGGCCACAGATTCGCGCCTTAGTGTACCGAGAGGCAAGAGTGGCGTCAGCGTGCTGAACAGCATCATTAACGCTAAGCAGCAACGAAACCGAAGTAAAAAGGCAAAAGGAAAGAAGCCAAACGCAGGTCGAGCTCCCAGCTGGTCACCCACCCAACTACTAACCACACACAACGGTTCTTAACTCCAATGAACAGCCGAGAACCGCTGCACTCAGCGTGCTACGGCCGCTAGCCACAACGCCAGCAAACGTGCAGACATCTTGCTTCTTGTGCATATCACTTGGTATTTACCTGGCAGTGTCTCGCTGGAGGAAGCACTGTCTTTTACGAGAGAAAAATTAAATGGCACTTGCTGCGATCGAATACATGGCCTTTGTGTTCACACCACGACGCTCTAACCTACTCAGCTGACGACCTATGCAATGGGGCCACGTCAGCAGTCCAGTACCCGGTCCACCGGCTCATCCACCTTCGTTACTGCCCTGCCAGTCATTTAAACACGTATCTGTTTTCGTTGACTTTTGCTTTCTTGACGTTGGACCCAAAAAGCACAACACAAAGAAAACGTAAACGCCGTGAGAATAGCCAAGACTCAGCAAACGAAAGAATGTTCGGCTACCGGGAATCGAATCCGGGCCGCCTGGCTGAAAGCCATGTCTCCCAACAGCTTTCCATTCCTTCTGACCGCCGGGCAATCAGACTTGCAGGGCAAGCTCCGTAACCACTGCCGTCTCTAATAATATCTCTCGAACCTGTTTGCGCGTAATTGACTTGCTTTCCCGCACGAAGGAAATGGCCAGTTAAGGAATATTTAAAATTCATTGTCAGATGTGGGGTTCGAACCCACGCTCCCGTTCGGGAACCAGAGCTTAAATCTGGCGCCTTAGACCGCTCGGCCAATCTGACTTGTGAGCGCAAACGACCTGCTGCTGTCGTTCCTAGCAACATCTCCAGAGCCTTACTGCGAAATGTGCTTGTTTTTTCTTGTGTGAAGGAAATACGTTTTTTTAGAGTATTTTAGACGAGTTGTCAGATGTGAGGTTGCACCCCACCCTCACTTTCGGGAGCCAGAGCTTAAATATGGCGCCTGACACCGTTGTTTTCCGTCGCCTTCTGTCTTAAGTGGAACGAGCAGAACTCCAACTATCAATTTTTACATTGTCGCAGAGAAAACAACGAATGACAAGAAAAGGCCGTTCCCTAGCAACGGCTACGCTGTGCATTTCACCCTCAGGGGAAGCTAATGATATGCTCCAGGCGAGAATCAAACTAACCAACTTAACACTGTGATACGTACGCGCTTTCTACTTCTGTACTGGCACACATATGCTCAATCGTCTCTGGATCGTCAGTAAGTACGTCACATTACATATTTCTTTGATCACGCTGCTGTAAATTAAAGGGCAGTTTTTTCAATGGATGTCAGTTCTGCTTCTAGTTACGCTACATCGCCCTAGCAGCACCTACACACTGCGTTCAGATGTGCTCACCTCCGCCCTGGCGTAGAGCGCCTACAGCGTCATCGCCTTCGGCCTCTGGTGGCAGGAGGGTAGCCGACACATCGCGGCGTGAGTGAAACGCAGCGCAAGGCGGTGGTGGTGTAACGGTCAGCATGGTTGCTTCCCAAGCAGTTGATCCGGGTTCGACTCCCGGCCACCGCACGAAACGTAAATTTTTCTTCTAGGGATATTCCACGTAACGTAACGCGATCCTCGAACCTGAGAACTGTCGCGCTACGAATAGTTTTCCTTCGCCCCACGTCTCACTCCGTGTAGCCAGTGCGCTAGTCGCCGGATTTCGTTTCACAGCATCGTGTGTCTCCATGTGTCGACTTGTCTCGACTTTGCTCGGCTGACGCGAAAGCTGACGCTTGGAAACGGGCATATATGTAGAGGGCAGGCGCGAGAAACGACTGTGAGAGACCAAAAAACGACAAACACACGACAGAACCTTTCATTTTATTGTGGCCACAGATTCGCGCCTTAGTGTACCGAGAGGCAAGAGTGGCGTCAGCGTGCTGAACAGCATCATTAACGCTAAGCAGCAACGAAACCGAAGTAAAAAGGCAAAAGGAAAGAAGCCAAACGCAGGTCGAGCTCCCAGCTGGTCACCCACCCAACTACTAACCACACACAACGGTTCTTAACTCCAATGAACAGCCGAGAACCGCTGCACTCAGCGTGCTACGGCCGCTAGCCACAACGCCAGCAAACGTGCAGACATCTTGCTTCTTGTGCATATCACTTGGTATTTACCTGGCAGTGTCTCGCTGGGGGAAGCACTGTCTTTTACGAGAGAAAAATTAAATGGCACTTGCTGCGATCGAATACATGGCCTTTGTGTTCACACCACGACGCTCTAACCTACTCAGCTGACGACCTATGCAATGGGGCCACGTCAGCAGTCCAGTACCCGGTCCACCGGCTCATCCACCTTCGTTACTGCCCTGCCAGTCATTTAAACACGTATCTGTTTTCGTTGACTTTTGCTTTCTTGACGTTGGACCCAAAAAGCACAACACAAAGAAAACGTAAACGCCGTGAGAATAGCCAAGACTCAGCAAACGAAAGAATGTTCGGCTACCGGGAATCGAATCCGGGCCGCCTGGCTGAAAGCCATGTCTCCCAACAGCTTTCCATTCCTTCTGACCGCCGGGCAATCAGACTTGCAGGGCAAGCTCCGTAACCACTGCCGTCTCTAATAATATCTCTCGAACCTGTTTGCGCGTAATTGACTTGCTTTCCCGCACGAAGGAAATGGCCAGTTAAGGAATATTTAAAATTCATTGTCAGATGTGGGGTTCGAACCCACGCTCCCGTTCGGGAACCAGAGCTTAAATCTGGCGCCTTAGACCGCTCGGCCAATCTGACTTGTGAGCGCAAACGACCTGCTGCTGTCGTTCCTAGCAACATCTCCAGAGCCTTACTGCGAAATGTGCTTGTTTTTTCTTGTGTGAAGGAAATACGTTTTTTTAGAGTATTTTAGACGAGTTGTCAGATGTGAGGTTGCACCCCACCCTCACTTTCGGGAGCCAGAGCTTAAATATGGCGCCTGACACCGTTGTTTTCCGTCGCCTTCTGTCTTAAGTGGAACGAGCAGAACTCCAACTATCAATTTTTACATTGTCGCAGAGAAAACAACGAATGACAAGAAAAGGCCGTTCCCTAGCAACGGCTACGCTGTGCATTTCACCCTCAGGGGAAGCTAATGATATGCTCCAGGCGAGAATCAAACTAACCAACTTAACACTGTGATACGTACGCGCTTTCTACTTCTGTACTGGCACACATATGCTCAATCGTCTCTGGATCGTCAGTAAGTACGTCACATTACATATTTCTTTGATCACGCTGCTGTAAATTAAAGGGCAGTTTTTTCAATGGATGTCAGTTCTGCTTCTAGTTACGCTACATCGCCCTAGCAGCACCTACACACTGCGTTCAGATGTGCTCACCTCCGCCCTGGCGTAGAGCGCCTACAGCGTCATCGCCTTCGGCCTCTGGTGGCAGGAGGGTAGCCGACACATCGCGGCGTGAGTGAAACGCAGCGCAAGGCGGTGGTGGTGTAACGGTCAGCATGGTTGCTTCCCAAGCAGTTGATCCGGGTTCGACTCCCGGCCACCGCACGAAACGTAAATTTTTCTTCTAGGGATATTCCACGTAACGTAACGCGATCCTCGAACCTGAGAACTGTCGCGCTACGAATAGTTTTCCTTCGCCCCACGTCTCACTCCGTGTAGCCAGTGCGCTAGTCGCCGGATTTCGTTTCACAGCATCGTGTGTCTCCATGTGTCGACTTGTCTCGACTTTGCTCGGCTGACGCGAAAGCTGACGCTTGGAAACGGGCATATATGTAGAGGGCAGGCGCGAGAAACGACTGTGAGAGACCAAAAAACGACAAACACACGACAGAACCTTTCATTTTATTGTGGCCACAGATTCGCGCCTTAGTGTACCGAGAGGCAAGAGTGGCGTCAGCGTGCTGAACAGCATCATTAACGCTAAGCAGCAACGAAACCGAAGTAAAAAGGCAAAAGGAAAGAAGCCAAACGCAGGTCGAGCTCCCAGCTGGTCACCCACCCAACTACTAACCACACACAACGGTTCTTAACTCCAATGAACAGCCGAGAACCGCTGCACTCAGCGTGCTACGGCCGCTAGCCACAACGCCACCAAACGTGCAGACATCTTGCTTCTTGTGCATATCACTTGGTATTTACCTGGCAGTGTCTCGCTGGAGGAAGCACTGTCTTTTACGAGAGAAAAATTAAATGGCACTTGCTGCGATCGAATACATGGCCTTTGTGTTCACACCACGACGCTCTAACCTACTCAGCTGACGACCTATGCAATGGGGCCACGTCAGCAGTCCAGTACCCGGTCCACCGGCTCATCCACCTTCGTTACTGCCCTGCCAGTCATTTAAACACGTATCTGTTTTCGTTGACTTTTGCTTTCTTGACGTTGGACCCAAAAAGCACAACACAAAGAAAACGTAAACGCCGTGAGAATAGCCAAGACTCAGCAAACGAAAGAATGTTCGGCTACCGGGAATCGAATCCGGGCCGCCTGGCTGAAAGCCATGTCTCCCAACAGCTTTCCATTCCTTCTGACCGCCGGGCAATCAGACTTGCAGGGCAAGCTCCGTAACCACTGCCGTCTCTAATAATATCTCTCGAACCTGTTTGCGCGTAATTGACTTGCTTTCCCGCACGAAGGAAATGGCCAGTTAAGGAATATTTAAAATTCATTGTCAGATGTGGGGTTCGAACCCACGCTCCCGTTCGGGAACCAGAGCTTAAATCTGGCGCCTTAGACCGCTCGGCCAATCTGACTTGTGAGCGCAAACGACCTGCTGCTGTCGTTCCTAGCAACATCTCCAGAGCCTTACTGCGAAATGTGCTTGTTTTTTCTTGTGTGAAGGAAATACGTTTTTTTAGAGTATTTTAGACGAGTTGTCAGATGTGAGGTTGCACCCCACCCTCACTTTCGGGAGCCAGAGCTTAAATATGGCGCCTGACACCGTTGTTTTCCGTCGCCTTCTGTCTTAAGTGGAACGAGCAGAACTCCAACTATCAATTTTTACATTGTCGCAGAGAAAACAACGAATGACAAGAAAAGGCCGTTCCCTAGCAACGGCTACGCTGTGCATTTCACCCTCAGGGGAAGCTAATGATATGCTCCAGGCGAGAATCAAACTAACCAACTTAACACTGTGATACGTACGCGCTTTCTACTTCTGTACTGGCACACATATGCTCAATCGTCTCTGGATCGTCAGTAAGTACGTCACATTACATATTTCTTTGATCACGCTGCTGTAAATTAAAGGGCAGTTTTTTCAATGGATGTCAGTTCTGCTTCTAGTTACGCTACATCGCCCTAGCAGCACCTACACACTGCGTTCAGATGTGCTCACCTCCGCCCTGGCGTAGAGCGCCTACAGCGTCATCGCCTTCGGCCTCTGGTGGCAGGAGGGTAGCCGACACATCGCGGCGTGAGTGAAACGCAGCGCAAGGCGGTGGTGGTGTAACGGTCAGCATGGTTGCTTCCCAAGCAGTTGATCCGGGTTCGACTCCCGGCCACCGCACGAAACGTAAATTTTTCTTCTAGGGATATTCCACGTAACGTAACGCGATCCTCGAACCTGAGAACTGTCGCGCTACGAATAGTTTTCCTTCGCCCCACGTCTCACTCCGTGTAGCCAGTGCGCTAGTCGCCGGATTTCGTTTCACAGCATCGTGTGTCTCCATGTGTCGACTTGTCTCGACTTTGCTCGGCTGACGCGAAAGCTGACGCTTGGAAACGGGCATATATGTAGAGGGCAGGCGCGAGAAACGACTGTGAGAGACCAAAAAACGACAAACACACGACAGAACCTTTCATTTTATTGTGGCCACAGATTCGCGCCTTAGTGTACCGAGAGGCAAGAGTGGCGTCAGCGTGCTGAACAGCATCATTAACGCTAAGCAGCAACGAAACCGAAGTAAAAAGGCAAAAGGAAAGAAGCCAAACGCAGGTCGAGCTCCCAGCTGGTCACCCACCCAACTACTAACCACACACAACGGTTCTTAACTCCAATGAACAGCCGAGAACCGCTGCACTCAGCGTGCTACGGCCGCTAGCCACAACGCCAGCAAACGTGCAGACATCTTGCTTCTTGTGCATATCACTTGGTATTTACCTGGCAGTGTCTCGCTGGAGGAAGCACTGTCTTTTACGAGAGAAAAATTAAATGGCACTTGCTGCGATCGAATACATGGCCTTTGTGTTCACACCACGACGCTCTAACCTACTCAGCTGACGACCTATGCAATGGGGCCACGTCAGCAGTCCAGTACCCGGTCCACCGGCTCATCCACCTTCGTTACTGCCCTGCCAGTCATTTAAACACGTATCTGTTTTCGTTGACTTTTGCTTTCTTGACGTTGGACCCAAAAAGCACAACACAAAGAAAACGTAAACGCCGTGAGAATAGCCAAGACTCAGCAAACGAAAGAATGTTCGGCTACCGGGAATCGAATCCGGGCCGCCTGGCTGAAAGCCATGTCTCCCAACAGCTTTCCATTCCTTCTGACCGCCGGGCAATCAGACTTGCAGGGCAAGCTCCGTAACCACTGCCGTCTCTAATAATATCTCTCGAACCTGTTTGCGCGTAATTGACTTGCTTTCCCGCACGAAGGAAATGGCCAGTTAAGGAATATTTAAAATTCATTGTCAGATGTGGGGTTCGAACCCACGCTCCCGTTCGGGAACCAGAGCTTAAATCTGGCGCCTTAGACCGCTCGGCCAATCTGACTTGTGAGCGCAAACGACCTGCTGCTGTCGTTCCTAGCAACATCTCCAGAGCCTTACTGCGAAATGTGCTTGTTTTTTCTTGTGTGAAGGAAATACGTTTTTTTAGAGTATTTTAGACGAGTTGTCAGATGTGAGGTTGCACCCCACCCTCACTTTCGGGAGCCAGAGCTTAAATATGGCGCCTGACACCGTTGTTTTCCGTCGCCTTCTGTCTTAAGTGGAACGAGCAGAACTCCAACTATCAATTTTTACATTGTCGCAGAGAAAACAACGAATGACAAGAAAAGGCCGTTCCCTAGCAACGGCTACGCTGTGCATTTCACCCTCAGGGGAAGCTAATGATATGCTCCAGGCGAGAATCAAACTAACCAACTTAACACTGTGATACGTACGCGCTTTCTACTTCTGTACTGGCACACATATGCTCAATCGTCTCTGGATCGTCAGTAAGTACGTCACATTACATATTTCTTTGATCACGCTGCTGTAAATTAAAGGGCAGTTTTTTCAATGGATGTCAGTTCTGCTTCTAGTTACGCTACATCGCCCTAGCAGCACCTACACACTGCGTTCAGATGTGCTCACCTCCGCCCTGGCGTAGAGCGCCTACAGCGTCATCGCCTTCGGCCTCTGGTGGCAGGAGGGTAGCCGACACATCGCGGCGTGAGTGAAACGCAGCGCAAGGCGGTGGTGGTGTAACGGTCAGCATGGTTGCTTCCCAAGCAGTTGATCCGGGTTCGACTCCCGGCCACCGCACGAAACGTAAATTTTTCTTCTAGGGATATTCCACGTAACGTAACGCGATCCTCGAACCTGAGAACTGTCGCGCTACGAATAGTTTTCCTTCGCCCCACGTCTCACTCCGTGTAGCCAGTGCGCTAGTCGCCGGATTTCGTTTCACAGCATCGTGTGTCTCCATGTGTCGACTTGTCTCGACTTTGCTCGGCTGACGCGAAAGCTGACGCTTGGAAACGGGCATATATGTAGAGGGCAGGCGCGAGAAACGACTGTGAGAGACCAAAAAACGACAAACACACGACAGAACCTTTCATTTTATTGTGGCCACAGATTCGCGCCTTAGTGTACCGAGAGGCAAGAGTGGCGTCAGCGTGCTGAACAGCATCATTAACGCTAAGCAGCAACGAAACCGAAGTAAAAAGGCAAAAGGAAAGAAGCCAAACGCAGGTCGAGCTCCCAGCTGGTCACCCACCCAACTACTAACCACACACAACGGTTCTTAACTCCAATGAACAGCCGAGAACCGCTGCACTCAGCGTGCTACGGCCGCTAGCCACAACGCCAGCAAACGTGCAGACATCTTGCTTCTTGTGCATATCACTTGGTATTTACCTGGCAGTGTCTCGCTGGGGGAAGCACTGTCTTTTACGAGAGAAAAATTAAATGGCACTTGCTGCGATCGAATACATGGCCTTTGTGTTCACACCACGACGCTCTAACCTACTCAGCTGACGACCTATGCAATGGGGCCACGTCAGCAGTCCAGTACCCGGTCCACCGGCTCATCCACCTTCGTTACTGCCCTGCCAGTCATTTAAACACGTATCTGTTTTCGTTGACTTTTGCTTTCTTGACGTTGGACCCAAAAAGCACAACACAAAGAAAACGTAAACGCCGTGAGAATAGCCAAGACTCAGCAAACGAAAGAATGTTCGGCTACCGGGAATCGAATCCGGGCCGCCTGGCTGAAAGCCATGTCTCCCAACAGCTTTCCATTCCTTCTGACCGCCGGGCAATCAGACTTGCAGGGCAAGCTCCGTAACCACTGCCGTCTCTAATAATATCTCTCGAACCTGTTTGCGCGTAATTGACTTGCTTTCCCGCACGAAGGAAATGGCCAGTTAAGGAATATTTAAAATTCATTGTCAGATGTGGGGTTCGAACCCACGCTCCCGTTCGGGAACCAGAGCTTAAATCTGGCGCCTTAGACCGCTCGGCCAATCTGACTTGTGAGCGCAAACGACCTGCTGCTGTCGTTCCTAGCAACATCTCCAGAGCCTTACTGCGAAATGTGCTTGTTTTTTCTTGTGTGAAGGAAATACGTTTTTTTAGAGTATTTTAGACGAGTTGTCAGATGTGAGGTTGCACCCCACCCTCACTTTCGGGAGCCAGAGCTTAAATATGGCGCCTGACACCGTTGTTTTCCGTCGCCTTCTGTCTTAAGTGGAACGAGCAGAACTCCAACTATCAATTTTTACATTGTCGCAGAGAAAACAACGAATGACAAGAAAAGGCCGTTCCCTAGCAACGGCTACGCTGTGCATTTCACCCTCAGGGGAAGCTAATGATATGCTCCAGGCGAGAATCAAACTAACCAACTTAACACTGTGATACGTACGCGCTTTCTACTTCTGTACTGGCACACATATGCTCAATCGTCTCTGGATCGTCAGTAAGTACGTCACATTACATATTTCTTTGATCACGCTGCTGTAAATTAAAGGGCAGTTTTTTCAATGGATGTCAGTTCTGCTTCTAGTTACGCTACATCGCCCTAGCAGCACCTACACACTGCGTTCAGATGTGCTCACCTCCGCCCTGGCGTAGAGCGCCTACAGCGTCATCGCCTTCGGCCTCTGGTGGCAGGAGGGTAGCCGACACATCGCGGCGTGAGTGAAACGCAGCGCAAGGCGGTGGTGGTGTAACGGTCAGCATGGTTGCTTCCCAAGCAGTTGATCCGGGTTCGACTCCCGGCCACCGCACGAAACGTAAATTTTTCTTCTAGGGATATTCCACGTAACGTAACGCGATCCTCGAACCTGAGAACTGTCGCGCTACGAATAGTTTTCCTTCGCCCCACGTCTCACTCCGTGTAGCCAGTGCGCTAGTCGCCGGATTTCGTTTCACAGCATCGTGTGTCTCCATGTGTCGACTTGTCTCGACTTTGCTCGGCTGACGCGAAAGCTGACGCTTGGAAACGGGCATATATGTAGAGGGCAGGCGCGAGAAACGACTGTGAGAGACCAAAAAACGACAAACACACGACAGAACCTTTCATTTTATTGTGGCCACAGATTCGCGCCTTAGTGTACCGAGAGGCAAGAGTGGCGTCAGCGTGCTGAACAGCATCATTAACGCTAAGCAGCAACGAAACCGAAGTAAAAAGGCAAAAGGAAAGAAGCCAAACGCAGGTCGAGCTCCCAGCTGGTCACCCACCCAACTACTAACCACACACAACGGTTCTTAACTCCAATGAACAGCCGAGAAGCGCTGCACTCAGCGTGCTACGGCCGCTAGCCACAACGCCAGCAAACGTGCAGACATCTTGCTTCTTGTGCATATCACTTGGTATTTACCTGGCAGTGTCTCGCTGGAGGAAGCACTGTCTTTTACGAGAGAAAAATTAAATGGCACTTGCTGCGATCGAATACATGGCCTTTGTGTTCACACCACGACGCTCTAACCTACTCAGCTGACGACCTATGCAATGGGGCCACGTCAGCAGTCCAGTACCCGGTCCACCGGCTCATCCACCTTCGTTACTGCCCTGCCAGTCATTTAAACACGTATCTGTTTTCGTTGACTTTTGCTTTCTTGACGTTGGACCCAAAAAGCACAACACAAAGAAAACGTAAACGCCGTGAGAATAGCCAAGACTCAGCAAACGAAAGAATGTTCGGCTACCGGGAATCGAATCCGGGCCGCCTGGCTGAAAGCCATGTCTCCCAACAGCTTTCCATTCCTTCTGACCGCCGGGCAATCAGACTTGCAGGGCAAGCTCCGTAACCACTGCCGTCTCTAATAATATCTCTCGAACCTGTTTGCGCGTAATTGACTTGCTTTCCCGCACGAAGGAAATGGCCAGTTAAGGAATATTTAAAATTCATTGTCAGATGTGGGGTTCGAACCCACGCTCCCGTTCGGGAACCAGAGCTTAAATCTGGCGCCTTAGACCGCTCGGCCAATCTGACTTGTGAGCGCAAACGACCTGCTGCTGTCGTTCCTAGCAACATCTCCAGAGCCTTACTGCGAAATGTGCTTGTTTTTTCTTGTGTGAAGGAAATACGTTTTTTTAGAGTATTTTAGACGAGTTGTCAGATGTGAGGTTGCACCCCACCCTCACTTTCGGGAGCCAGAGCTTAAATATGGCGCCTGACACCGTTGTTTTCCGTCGCCTTCTGTCTTAAGTGGAACGAGCAGAACTCCAACTATCAATTTTTACATTGTCGCAGAGAAAACAACGAATGACAAGAAAAGGCCGTTCCCTAGCAACGGCTACGCTGTGCATTTCACCCTCAGGGGAAGCTAATGATATGCTCCAGGCGAGAATCAAACTAACCAACTTAACACTGTGATACGTACGCGCTTTCTACTTCTGTACTGGCACACATATGCTCAATCGTCTCTGGATCGTCAGTAAGTACGTCACATTACATATTTCTTTGATCACGCTGCTGTAAATTAAAGGGCAGTTTTTTCAATGGATGTCAGTTCTGCTTCTAGTTACGCTACATCGCCCTAGCAGCACCTACACACTGCGTTCAGATGTGCTCACCTCCGCCCTGGCGTAGAGCGCCTACAGCGTCATCGCCTTCGGCCTCTGGTGGCAGGAGGGTAGCCGACACATCGCGGCGTGAGTGAAACGCAGCGCAAGGCGGTGGTGGTGTAACGGTCAGCATGGTTGCTTCCCAAGCAGTTGATCCGGGTTCGACTCCCGGCCACCGCACGAAACGTAAATTTTTCTTCTAGGGATATTCCACGTAACGTAACGCGATCCTCGAACCTGAGAACTGTCGCGCTACGAATAGTTTTCCTTCGCCCCACGTCTCACTCCGTGTAGCCAGTGCGCTAGTCGCCGGATTTCGTTTCACAGCATCGTGTGTCTCCATGTGTCGACTTGTCTCGACTTTGCTCGGCTGACGCGAAAGCTGACGCTTGGAAACGGGCATATATGTAGAGGGCAGGCGCGAGAAACGACTGTGAGAGACCAAAAAACGACAAACACACGACAGAACCTTTCATTTTATTGTGGCCACAGATTCGCGCCTTAGTGTACCGAGAGGCAAGAGTGGCGTCAGCGTGCTGAACAGCATCATTAACGCTAAGCAGCAACGAAACCGAAGTAAAAAGGCAAAAGGAAAGAAGCCAAACGCAGGTCGAGCTCCCAGCTGGTCACCCACCCAACTACTAACCACACACAACGGTTCTTAACTCCAATGAACAGCCGAGAACCGCTGCACTCAGCGTGCTACGGCCGCTAGCCACAACGCCAGCAAACGTGCAGACATCTTGCTTCTTGTGCATATCACTTGGTATTTACCTGGCAGTGTCTCGCTGGGGGAAGCACTGTCTTTTACGAGAGAAAAATTAAATGGCACTTGCTGCGATCGAATACATGGCCTTTGTGTTCACACCACGACGCTCTAACCTACTCAGCTGACGACCTATGCAATGGGGCCACGTCAGCAGTCCAGTACCCGGTCCACCGGCTCATCCACCTTCGTTACTGCCCTGCCAGTCATTTAAACACGTATCTGTTTTCGTTGACTTTTGCTTTCTTGACGTTGGACCCAAAAAGCACAACACAAAGAAAACGTAAACGCCGTGAGAATAGCCAAGACTCAGCAAACGAAAGAATGTTCGGCTACCGGGAATCGAATCCGGGCCGCCTGGCTGAAAGCCATGTCTCCCAACAGCTTTCCATTCCTTCTGACCGCCGGGCAATCAGACTTGCAGGGCAAGCTCCGTAACCACTGCCGTCTCTAATAATATCTCTCGAACCTGTTTGCGCGTAATTGACTTGCTTTCCCGCACGAAGGAAATGGCCAGTTAAGGAATATTTAAAATTCATTGTCAGATGTGGGGTTCGAACCCACGCTCCCGTTCGGGAACCAGAGCTTAAATCTGGCGCCTTAGACCGCTCGGCCAATCTGACTTGTGAGCGCAAACGACCTGCTGCTGTCGTTCCTAGCAACATCTCCAGAGCCTTACTGCGAAATGTGCTTGTTTTTTCTTGTGTGAAGGAAATACGTTTTTTTAGAGTATTTTAGACGAGTTGTCAGATGTGAGGTTGCACCCCACCCTCACTTTCGGGAGCCAGAGCTTAAATATGGCGCCTGACACCGTTGTTTTCCGTCGCCTTCTGTCTTAAGTGGAACGAGCAGAACTCCAACTATCAATTTTTACATTGTCGCAGAGAAAACAACGAATGACAAGAAAAGGCCGTTCCCTAGCAACGGCTACGCTGTGCATTTCACCCTCAGGGGAAGCTAATGATATGCTCCAGGCGAGAATCAAACTAACCAACTTAACACTGTGATACGTACGCGCTTTCTACTTCTGTACTGGCACACATATGCTCAATCGTCTCTGGATCGTCAGTAAGTACGTCACATTACATATTTCTTTGATCACGCTGCTGTAAATTAAAGGGCAGTTTTTTCAATGGATGTCAGTTCTGCTTCTAGTTACGCTACATCGCCCTAGCAGCACCTACACACTGCGTTCAGATGTGCTCACCTCCGCCCTGGCGTAGAGCGCCTACAGCGTCATCGCCTTCGGCCTCTGGTGGCAGGAGGGTAGCCGACACATCGCGGCGTGAGTGAAACGCAGCGCAAGGCGGTGGTGGTGTAACGGTCAGCATGGTTGCTTCCCAAGCAGTTGATCCGGGTTCGACTCCCGGCCACCGCACGAAACGTAAATTTTTCTTCTAGGGATATTCCACGTAACGTAACGCGATCCTCGAACCTGAGAACTGTCGCGCTACGAATAGTTTTCCTTCGCCCCACGTCTCACTCCGTGTAGCCAGTGCGCTAGTCGCCGGATTTCGTTTCACAGCATCGTGTGTCTCCATGTGTCGACTTGTCTCGACTTTGCTCGGCTGACGCGAAAGCTGACGCTTGGAAACGGGCATATATGTAGAGGGCAGGCGCGAGAAACGACTGTGAGAGACCAAAAAACGACAAACACACGACAGAACCTTTCATTTTATTGTGGCCACAGATTCGCGCCTTAGTGTACCGAGAGGCAAGAGTGGCGTCAGCGTGCTGAACAGCATCATTAACGCTAAGCAGCAACGAAACCGAAGTAAAAAGGCAAAAGGAAAGAAGCCAAACGCAGGTCGAGCTCCCAGCTGGTCACCCACCCAACTACTAACCACACACAACGGTTCTTAACTCCAATGAACAGCCGAGAACCGCTGCACTCAGCGTGCTACGGCCGCTAGCCACAACGCCAGCAAACGTGCAGACATCTTGCTTCTTGTGCATATCACTTGGTATTTACCTGGCAGTGTCTCGCTGGAGGAAGCACTGTCTTTTACGAGAGAAAAATTAAATGGCACTTGCTGCGATCGAATACATGGCCTTTGTGTTCACACCACGACGCTCTAACCTACTCAGCTGACGACCTATGCAATGGGGCCACGTCAGCAGTCCAGTACCCGGTCCACCGGCTCATCCACCTTCGTTACTGCCCTGCCAGTCATTTAAACACGTATCTGTTTTCGTTGACTTTTGCTTTCTTGACGTTGGACCCAAAAAGCACAACACAAAGAAAACGTAAACGCCGTGAGAATAGCCAAGACTCAGCAAACGAAAGAATGTTCGGCTACCGGGAATCGAATCCGGGCCGCCTGGCTGAAAGCCATGTCTCCCAACAGCTTTCCATTCCTTCTGACCGCCGGGCAATCAGACTTGCAGGGCAAGCTCCGTAACCACTGCCGTCTCTAATAATATCTCTCGAACCTGTTTGCGCGTAATTGACTTGCTTTCCCGCACGAAGGAAATGGCCAGTTAAGGAATATTTAAAATTCATTGTCAGATGTGGGGTTCGAACCCACGCTCCCGTTCGGGAACCAGAGCTTAAATCTGGCGCCTTAGACCGCTCGGCCAATCTGACTTGTGAGCGCAAACGACCTGCTGCTGTCGTTCCTAGCAACATCTCCAGAGCCTTACTGCGAAATGTGCTTGTTTTTTCTTGTGTGAAGGAAATACGTTTTTTTAGAGTATTTTAGACGAGTTGTCAGATGTGAGGTTGCACCCCACCCTCACTTTCGGGAGCCAGAGCTTAAATATGGCGCCTGACACCGTTGTTTTCCGTCGCCTTCTGTCTTAAGTGGAACGAGCAGAACTCCAACTATCAATTTTTACATTGTCGCAGAGAAAACAACGAATGACAAGAAAAGGCCGTTCCCTAGCAACGGCTACGCTGTGCATTTCACCCTCAGGGGAAGCTAATGATATGCTCCAGGCGAGAATCAAACTAACCAACTTAACACTGTGATACGTACGCGCTTTCTACTTCTGTACTGGCACACATATGCTCAATCGTCTCTGGATCGTCAGTAAGTACGTCACATTACATATTTCTTTGATCACGCTGCTGTAAATTAAAGGGCAGTTTTTTCAATGGATGTCAGTTCTGCTTCTAGTTACGCTACATCGCCCTAGCAGCACCTACACACTGCGTTCAGATGTGCTCACCTCCGCCCTGGCGTAGAGCGCCTACAGCGTCATCGCCTTCGGCCTCTGGTGGCAGGAGGGTAGCCGACACATCGCGGCGTGAGTGAAACGCAGCGCAAGGCGGTGGTGGTGTAACGGTCAGCATGGTTGCTTCCCAAGCAGTTGATCCGGGTTCGACTCCCGGCCACCGCACGAAACGTAAATTTTTCTTCTAGGGATATTCCACGTAACGTAACGCGATCCTCGAACCTGAGAACTGTCGCGCTACGAATAGTTTTCCTTCGCCCCACGTCTCACTCCGTGTAGCCAGTGCGCTAGTCGCCGGATTTCGTTTCACAGCATCGTGTGTCTCCATGTGTCGACTTGTCTCGACTTTGCTCGGCTGACGCGAAAGCTGACGCTTGGAAACGGGCATATATGTAGAGGGCAGGCGCGAGAAACGACTGTGAGAGACCAAAAAACGACAAACACACGACAGAACCTTTCATTTTATTGTGGCCACAGATTCGCGCCTTAGTGTACCGAGAGGCAAGAGTGGCGTCAGCGTGCTGAACAGCATCATTAACGCTAAGCAGCAACGAAACCGAAGTAAAAAGGCAAAAGGAAAGAAGCCAAACGCAGGTCGAGCTCCCAGCTGGTCACCCACCCAACTACTAACCACACACAACGGTTCTTAACTCCAATGAACAGCCGAGAAGCGCTGCACTCAGCGTGCTACGGCCGCTAGCCACAACGCCAGCAAACGTGCAGACATCTTGCTTCTTGTGCATATCACTTGGTATTTACCTGGCAGTGTCTCGCTGGAGGAAGCACTGTCTTTTACGAGAGAAAAATTAAATGGCACTTGCTGCGATCGAATACATGGCCTTTGTGTTCACACCACGACGCTCTAACCTACTCAGCTGACGACCTATGCAATGGGGCCACGTCAGCAGTCCAGTACCCGGTCCACCGGCTCATCCACCTTCGTTACTGCCCTGCCAGTCATTTAAACACGTATCTGTTTTCGTTGACTTTTGCTTTCTTGACGTTGGACCCAAAAAGCACAACACAAAGAAAACGTAAACGCCGTGAGAATAGCCAAGACTCAGCAAACGAAAGAATGTTCGGCTACCGGGAATCGAATCCGGGCCGCCTGGCTGAAAGCCATGTCTCCCAACAGCTTTCCATTCCTTCTGACCGCCGGGCAATCAGACTTGCAGGGCAAGCTCCGTAACCACTGCCGTCTCTAATAATATCTCTCGAACCTGTTTGCGCGTAATTGACTTGCTTTCCCGCACGAAGGAAATGGCCAGTTAAGGAATATTTAAAATTCATTGTCAGATGTGGGGTTCGAACCCACGCTCCCGTTCGGGAACCAGAGCTTAAATCTGGCGCCTTAGACCGCTCGGCCAATCTGACTTGTGAGCGCAAACGACCTGCTGCTGTCGTTCCTAGCAACATCTCCAGAGCCTTACTGCGAAATGTGCTTGTTTTTTCTTGTGTGAAGGAAATACGTTTTTTTAGAGTATTTTAGACGAGTTGTCAGATGTGAGGTTGCACCCCACCCTCACTTTCGGGAGCCAGAGCTTAAATATGGCGCCTGACACCGTTGTTTTCCGTCGCCTTCTGTCTTAAGTGGAACGAGCAGAACTCCAACTATCAATTTTTACATTGTCGCAGAGAAAACAACGAATGACAAGAAAAGGCCGTTCCCTAGCAACGGCTACGCTGTGCATTTCACCCTCAGGGGAAGCTAATGATATGCTCCAGGCGAGAATCAAACTAACCAACTTAACACTGTGATACGTACGCGCTTTCTACTTCTGTACTGGCACACATATGCTCAATCGTCTCTGGATCGTCAGTAAGTACGTCACATTACATATTTCTTTGATCACGCTGCTGTAAATTAAAGGGCAGTTTTTTCAATGGATGTCAGTTCTGCTTCTAGTTACGCTACATCGCCCTAGCAGCACCTACACACTGCGTTCAGATGTGCTCACCTCCGCCCTGGCGTAGAGCGCCTACAGCGTCATCGCCTTCGGCCTCTGGTGGCAGGAGGGTAGCCGACACATCGCGGCGTGAGTGAAACGCAGCGCAAGGCGGTGGTGGTGTAACGGTCAGCATGGTTGCTTCCCAAGCAGTTGATCCGGGTTCGACTCCCGGCCACCGCACGAAACGTAAATTTTTCTTCTAGGGATATTCCACGTAACGTAACGCGATCCTCGAACCTGAGAACTGTCGCGCTACGAATAGTTTTCCTTCGCCCCACGTCTCACTCCGTGTAGCCAGTGCGCTAGTCGCCGGATTTCGTTTCACAGCATCGTGTGTCTCCATGTGTCGACTTGTCTCGACTTTGCTCGGCTGACGCGAAAGCTGACGCTTGGAAACGGGCATATATGTAGAGGGCAGGCGCGAGAAACGACTGTGAGAGACCAAAAAACGACAAACACACGACAGAACCTTTCATTTTATTGTGGCCACAGATTCGCGCCTTAGTGTACCGAGAGGCAAGAGTGGCGTCAGCGTGCTGAACAGCATCATTAACGCTAAGCAGCAACGAAACCGAAGTAAAAAGGCAAAAGGAAAGAAGCCAAACGCAGGTCGAGCTCCCAGCTGGTCACCCACCCAACTACTAACCACACACAACGGTTCTTAACTCCAATGAACAGCCGAGAACCGCTGCACTCAGCGTGCTACGGCCGCTAGCCACAACGCCAGCAAACGTGCAGACATCTTGCTTCTTGTGCATATCACTTGGTATTTACCTGGCAGTGTCTCGCTGGGGGAAGCACTGTCTTTTACGAGAGAAAAATTAAATGGCACTTGCTGCGATCGAATACATGGCCTTTGTGTTCACACCACGACGCTCTAACCTACTCAGCTGACGACCTATGCAATGGGGCCACGTCAGCAGTCCAGTACCCGGTCCACCGGCTCATCCACCTTCGTTACTGCCCTGCCAGTCATTTAAACACGTATCTGTTTTCGTTGACTTTTGCTTTCTTGACGTTGGACCCAAAAAGCACAACACAAAGAAAACGTAAACGCCGTGAGAATAGCCAAGACTCAGCAAACGAAAGAATGTTCGGCTACCGGGAATCGAATCCGGGCCGCCTGGCTGAAAGCCATGTCTCCCAACAGCTTTCCATTCCTTCTGACCGCCGGGCAATCAGACTTGCAGGGCAAGCTCCGTAACCACTGCCGTCTCTAATAATATCTCTCGAACCTGTTTGCGCGTAATTGACTTGCTTTCCCGCACGAAGGAAATGGCCAGTTAAGGAATATTTAAAATTCATTGTCAGATGTGGGGTTCGAACCCACGCTCCCGTTCGGGAACCAGAGCTTAAATCTGGCGCCTTAGACCGCTCGGCCAATCTGACTTGTGAGCGCAAACGACCTGCTGCTGTCGTTCCTAGCAACATCTCCAGAGCCTTACTGCGAAATGTGCTTGTTTTTTCTTGTGTGAAGGAAATACGTTTTTTTAGAGTATTTTAGACGAGTTGTCAGATGTGAGGTTGCACCCCACCCTCACTTTCGGGAGCCAGAGCTTAAATATGGCGCCTGACACCGTTGTTTTCCGTCGCCTTCTGTCTTAAGTGGAACGAGCAGAACTCCAACTATCAATTTTTACATTGTCGCAGAGAAAACAACGAATGACAAGAAAAGGCCGTTCCCTAGCAACGGCTACGCTGTGCATTTCACCCTCAGGGGAAGCTAATGATATGCTCCAGGCGAGAATCAAACTAACCAACTTAACACTGTGATACGTACGCGCTTTCTACTTCTGTACTGGCACACATATGCTCAATCGTCTCTGGATCGTCAGTAAGTACGTCACATTACATATTTCTTTGATCACGCTGCTGTAAATTAAAGGGCAGTTTTTTCAATGGATGTCAGTTCTGCTTCTAGTTACGCTACATCGCCCTAGCAGCACCTACACACTGCGTTCAGATGTGCTCACCTCCGCCCTGGCGTAGAGCGCCTACAGCGTCATCGCCTTCGGCCTCTGGTGGCAGGAGGGTAGCCGACACATCGCGGCGTGAGTGAAACGCAGCGCAAGGCGGTGGTGGTGTAACGGTCAGCATGGTTGCTTCCCAAGCAGTTGATCCGGGTTCGACTCCCGGCCACCGCACGAAACGTAAATTTTTCTTCTAGGGATATTCCACGTAACGTAACGCGATCCTCGAACCTGAGAACTGTCGCGCTACGAATAGTTTTCCTTCGCCCCACGTCTCACTCCGTGTAGCCAGTGCGCTAGTCGCCGGATTTCGTTTCACAGCATCGTGTGTCTCCATGTGTCGACTTGTCTCGACTTTGCTCGGCTGACGCGAAAGCTGACGCTTGGAAACGGGCATATATGTAGAGGGCAGGCGCGAGAAACGACTGTGAGAGACCAAAAAACGACAAACACACGACAGAACCTTTCATTTTATTGTGGCCACAGATTCGCGCCTTAGTGTACCGAGAGGCAAGAGTGGCGTCAGCGTGCTGAACAGCATCATTAACGCTAAGCAGCAACGAAACCGAAGTAAAAAGGCAAAAGGAAAGAAGCCAAACGCAGGTCGAGCTCCCAGCTGGTCACCCACCCAACTACTAACCACACACAACGGTTCTTAACTCCAATGAACAGCCGAGAACCGCTGCACTCAGCGTGCTACGGCCGCTAGCCACAACGCCAGCAAACGTGCAGACATCTTGCTTCTTGTGCATATCACTTGGTATTTACCTGGCAGTGTCTCGCTGGAGGAAGCACTGTCTTTTACGAGAGAAAAATTAAATGGCACTTGCTGCGATCGAATACATGGCCTTTGTGTTCACACCACGACGCTCTAACCTACTCAGCTGACGACCTATGCAATGGGGCCACGTCAGCAGTCCAGTACCCGGTCCACCGGCTCATCCACCTTCGTTACTGCCCTGCCAGTCATTTAAACACGTATCTGTTTTCGTTGACTTTTGCTTTCTTGACGTTGGACCCAAAAAGCACAACACAAAGAAAACGTAAACGCCGTGAGAATAGCCAAGACTCAGCAAACGAAAGAATGTTCGGCTACCGGGAATCGAATCCGGGCCGCCTGGCTGAAAGCCATGTCTCCCAACAGCTTTCCATTCCTTCTGACCGCCGGGCAATCAGACTTGCAGGGCAAGCTCCGTAACCACTGCCGTCTCTAATAATATCTCTCGAACCTGTTTGCGCGTAATTGACTTGCTTTCCCGCACGAAGGAAATGGCCAGTTAAGGAATATTTAAAATTCATTGTCAGATGTGGGGTTCGAACCCACGCTCCCGTTCGGGAACCAGAGCTTAAATCTGGCGCCTTAGACCGCTCGGCCAATCTGACTTGTGAGCGCAAACGACCTGCTGCTGTCGTTCCTAGCAACATCTCCAGAGCCTTACTGCGAAATGTGCTTGTTTTTTCTTGTGTGAAGGAAATACGTTTTTTTAGAGTATTTTAGACGAGTTGTCAGATGTGAGGTTGCACCCCACCCTCACTTTCGGGAGCCAGAGCTTAAATATGGCGCCTGACACCGTTGTTTTCCGTCGCCTTCTGTCTTAAGTGGAACGAGCAGAACTCCAACTATCAATTTTTACATTGTCGCAGAGAAAACAACGAATGACAAGAAAAGGCCGTTCCCTAGCAACGGCTACGCTGTGCATTTCACCCTCAGGGGAAGCTAATGATATGCTCCAGGCGAGAATCAAACTAACCAACTTAACACTGTGATACGTACGCGCTTTCTACTTCTGTACTGGCACACATATGCTCAATCGTCTCTGGATCGTCAGTAAGTACGTCACATTACATATTTCTTTGATCACGCTGCTGTAAATTAAAGGGCAGTTTTTTCAATGGATGTCAGTTCTGCTTCTAGTTACGCTACATCGCCCTAGCAGCACCTACACACTGCGTTCAGATGTGCTCACCTCCGCCCTGGCGTAGAGCGCCTACAGCGTCATCGCCTTCGGCCTCTGGTGGCAGGAGGGTAGCCGACACATCGCGGCGTGAGTGAAACGCAGCGCAAGGCGGTGGTGGTGTAACGGTCAGCATGGTTGCTTCCCAAGCAGTTGATCCGGGTTCGACTCCCGGCCACCGCACGAAACGTAAATTTTTCTTCTAGGGATATTCCACGTAACGTAACGCGATCCTCGAACCTGAGAACTGTCGCGCTACGAATAGTTTTCCTTCGCCCCACGTCTCACTCCGTGTAGCCAGTGCGCTAGTCGCCGGATTTCGTTTCACAGCATCGTGTGTCTCCATGTGTCGACTTGTCTCGACTTTGCTCGGCTGACGCGAAAGCTGACGCTTGGAAACGGGCATATATGTAGAGGGCAGGCGCGAGAAACGACTGTGAGAGACCAAAAAACGACAAACACACGACAGAACCTTTCATTTTATTGTGGCCACAGATTCGCGCCTTAGTGTACCGAGAGGCAAGAGTGGCGTCAGCGTGCTGAACAGCATCATTAACGCTAAGCAGCAACGAAACCGAAGTAAAAAGGCAAAAGGAAAGAAGCCAAACGCAGGTCGAGCTCCCAGCTGGTCACCCACCCAACTACTAACCACACACAACGGTTCTTAACTCCAATGAACAGCCGAGAACCGCTGCACTCAGCGTGCTACGGCCGCTAGCCACAACGCCAGCAAACGTGCAGACATCTTGCTTCTTGTGCATATCACTTGGTATTTACCTGGCAGTGTCTCGCTGGAGGAAGCACTGTCTTTTACGAGAGAAAAATTAAATGGCACTTGCTGCGATCGAATACATGGCCTTTGTGTTCACACCACGACGCTCTAACCTACTCAGCTGACGACCTATGCAATGGGGCCACGTCAGCAGTCCAGTACCCGGTCCACCGGCTCATCCACCTTCGTTACTGCCCTGCCAGTCATTTAAACACGTATCTGTTTTCGTTGACTTTTGCTTTCTTGACGTTGGACCCAAAAAGCACAACACAAAGAAAACGTAAACGCCGTGAGAATAGCCAAGACTCAGCAAACGAAAGAATGTTCGGCTACCGGGAATCGAATCCGGGCCGCCTGGCTGAAAGCCATGTCTCCCAACAGCTTTCCATTCCTTCTGACCGCCGGGCAATCAGACTTGCAGGGCAAGCTCCGTAACCACTGCCGTCTCTAATAATATCTCTCGAACCTGTTTGCGCGTAATTGACTTGCTTTCCCGCACGAAGGAAATGGCCAGTTAAGGAATATTTAAAATTCATTGTCAGATGTGGGGTTCGAACCCACGCTCCCGTTCGGGAACCAGAGCTTAAATCTGGCGCCTTGGACCGCTCGGCCAATCTGACTTGTGAGCGCAAACGACCTGCTGCTGTCGTTCCTAGCAACATCTCCAGAGCCTTACTGCGAAATGTGCTTGTTTTTTCTTGTGTGAAGGAAATACGTTTTTTTAGAGTATTTTAGACGAGTTGTCAGATGTGAGGTTGCACCCCACCCTCACTTTCGGGAGCCAGAGCTTAAATATGGCGCCTGACACCGTTGTTTTCCGTCGCCTTCTGTCTTAAGTGGAACGAGCAGAACTCCAACTATCAATTTTTACATTGTCGCAGAGAAAACAACGAATGACAAGAAAAGGCCGTTCCCTAGCAACGGCTACGCTGTGCATTTCACCCTCAGGGGAAGCTAATGATATGCTCCAGGCGAGAATCAAACTAACCAACTTAACACTGTGATACGTACGCGCTTTCTACTTCTGTACTGGCACACATATGCTCAATCGTCTCTGGATCGTCAGTAAGTACGTCACATTACATATTTCTTTGATCACGCTGCTGTAAATTAAAGGGCAGTTTTTTCAATGGATGTCAGTTCTGCTTCTAGTTACGCTACATCGCCCTAGCAGCACCTACACACTGCGTTCAGATGTGCTCACCTCCGCCCTGGCGTAGAGCGCCTACAGCGTCATCGCCTTCGGCCTCTGGTGGCAGGAGGGTAGCCGACACATCGCGGCGTGAGTGAAACGCAGCGCAAGGCGGTGGTGGTGTAACGGTCAGCATGGTTGCTTCCCAAGCAGTTGATCCGGGTTCGACTCCCGGCCACCGCACGAAACGTAAATTTTTCTTCTAGGGATATTCCACGTAACGTAACGCGATCCTCGAACCTGAGAACTGTCGCGCTACGAATAGTTTTCCTTCGCCCCACGTCTCACTCCGTGTAGCCAGTGCGCTAGTCGCCGGATTTCGTTTCACAGCATCGTGTGTCTCCATGTGTCGACTTGTCTCGACTTTGCTCGGCTGACGCGAAAGCTGACGCTTGGAAACGGGCATATATGTAGAGGGCAGGCGCGAGAAACGACTGTGAGAGACCAAAAAACGACAAACACACGACAGAACCTTTCATTTTATTGTGGCCACAGATTCGCGCCTTAGTGTACCGAGAGGCAAGAGTGGCGTCAGCGTGCTGAACAGCATCATTAACGCTAAGCAGCAACGAAACCGAAGTAAAAAGGCAAAAGGAAAGAAGCCAAACGCAGGTCGAGCTCCCAGCTGGTCACCCACCCAACTACTAACCACACACAACGGTTCTTAACTCCAATGAACAGCCGAGAACCGCTGCACTCAGCGTGCTACGGCCGCTAGCCACAACGCCAGCAAACGTGCAGACATCTTGCTTCTTGTGCATATCACTTGGTATTTACCTGGCAGTGTCTCGCTGGAGGAAGCACTGTCTTTTACGAGAGAAAAATTAAATGGCACTTGCTGCGATCGAATACATGGCCTTTGTGTTCACACCACGACGCTCTAACCTACTCAGCTGACGACCTATGCAATGGGGCCACGTCAGCAGTCCAGTACCCGGTCCACCGGCTCATCCACCTTCGTTACTGCCCTGCCAGTCATTTAAACACGTATCTGTTTTCGTTGACTTTTGCTTTCTTGACGTTGGACCCAAAAAGCACAACACAAAGAAAACGTAAACGCCGTGAGAATAGCCAAGACTCAGCAAACGAAAGAATGTTCGGCTACCGGGAATCGAATCCGGGCCGCCTGGCTGAAAGCCATGTCTCCCAACAGCTTTCCATTCCTTCTGACCGCCGGGCAATCAGACTTGCAGGGCAAGCTCCGTAACCACTGCCGTCTCTAATAATATCTCTCGAACCTGTTTGCGCGTAATTGACTTGCTTTCCCGCACGAAGGAAATGGCCAGTTAAGGAATATTTAAAATTCATTGTCAGATGTGGGGTTCGAACCCACGCTCCCGTTCGGGAACCAGAGCTTAAATCTGGCGCCTTAGACCGCTCGGCCAATCTGACTTGTGAGCGCAAACGACCTGCTGCTGTCGTTCCTAGCAACATCTCCAGAGCCTTACTGCGAAATGTGCTTGTTTTTTCTTGTGTGAAGGAAATACGTTTTTTTAGAGTATTTTAGACGAGTTGTCAGATGTGAGGTTGCACCCCACCCTCACTTTCGGGAGCCAGAGCTTAAATATGGCGCCTGACACCGTTGTTTTCCGTCGCCTTCTGTCTTAAGTGGAACGAGCAGAACTCCAACTATCAATTTTTACATTGTCGCAGAGAAAACAACGAATGACAAGAAAAGGCCGTTCCCTAGCAACGGCTACGCTGTGCATTTCACCCTCAGGGGAAGCTAATGATATGCTCCAGGCGAGAATCAAACTAACCAACTTAACACTGTGATACGTACGCGCTTTCTACTTCTGTACTGGCACACATATGCTCAATCGTCTCTGGATCGTCAGTAAGTACGTCACATTACATATTTCTTTGATCACGCTGCTGTAAATTAAAGGGCAGTTTTTTCAATGGATGTCAGTTCTGCTTCTAGTTACGCTACATCGCCCTAGCAGCACCTACACACTGCGTTCAGATGTGCTCACCTCCGCCCTGGCGTAGAGCGCCTACAGCGTCATCGCCTTCGGCCTCTGGTGGCAGGAGGGTAGCCGACACATCGCGGCGTGAGTGAAACGCAGCGCAAGGCGGTGGTGGTGTAACGGTCAGCATGGTTGCTTCCCAAGCAGTTGATCCGGGTTCGACTCCCGGCCACCGCACGAAACGTAAATTTTTCTTCTAGGGATATTCCACGTAACGTAACGCGATCCTCGAACCTGAGAACTGTCGCGCTACGAATAGTTTTCCTTCGCCCCACGTCTCACTCCGTGTAGCCAGTGCGCTAGTCGCCGGATTTCGTTTCACAGCATCGTGTGTCTCCATGTGTCGACTTGTCTCGACTTTGCTCGGCTGACGCGAAAGCTGACGCTTGGAAACGGGCATATATGTAGAGGGCAGGCGCGAGAAACGACTGTGAGAGACCAAAAAACGACAAACACACGACAGAACCTTTCATTTTATTGTGGCCACAGATTCGCGCCTTAGTGTACCGAGAGGCAAGAGTGGCGTCAGCGTGCTGAACAGCATCATTAACGCTAAGCAGCAACGAAACCGAAGTAAAAAGGCAAAAGGAAAGAAGCCAAACGCAGGTCGAGCTCCCAGCTGGTCACCCACCCAACTACTAACCACACACAACGGTTCTTAACTCCAATGAACAGCCGAGAACCGCTGCACTCAGCGTGCTACGGCCGCTAGCCACAACGCCAGCAAACGTGCAGACATCTTGCTTCTTGTGCATATCACTTGGTATTTACCTGGCAGTGTCTCGCTGGAGGAAGCACTGTCTTTTACGAGAGAAAAATTAAATGGCACTTGCTGCGATCGAATACATGGCCTTTGTGTTCACACCACGACGCTCTAACCTACTCAGCTGACGACCTATGCAATGGGGCCACGTCAGCAGTCCAGTACCCGGTCCACCGGCTCATCCACCTTCGTTACTGCCCTGCCAGTCATTTAAACACGTATCTGTTTTCGTTGACTTTTGCTTTCTTGACGTTGGACCCAAAAAGCACAACACAAAGAAAACGTAAACGCCGTGAGAATAGCCAAGACTCAGCAAACGAAAGAATGTTCGGCTACCGGGAATCGAATCCGGGCCGCCTGGCTGAAAGCCATGTCTCCCAACAGCTTTCCATTCCTTCTGACCGCCGGGCAATCAGACTTGCAGGGCAAGCTCCGTAACCACTGCCGTCTCTAATAATATCTCTCGAACCTGTTTGCGCGTAATTGACTTGCTTTCCCGCACGAAGGAAATGGCCAGTTAAGGAATATTTAAAATTCATTGTCAGATGTGGGGTTCGAACCCACGCTCCCGTTCGGGAACCAGAGCTTAAATCTGGCGCCTTAGACCGCTCGGCCAATCTGACTTGTGAGCGCAAACGACCTGCTGCTGTCGTTCCTAGCAACATCTCCAGAGCCTTACTGCGAAATGTGCTTGTTTTTTCTTGTGTGAAGGAAATACGTTTTTTTAGAGTATTTTAGACGAGTTGTCAGATGTGAGGTTGCACCCCACCCTCACTTTCGGGAGCCAGAGCTTAAATATGGCGCCTGACACCGTTGTTTTCCGTCGCCTTCTGTCTTAAGTGGAACGAGCAGAACTCCAACTATCAATTTTTACATTGTCGCAGAGAAAACAACGAATGACAAGAAAAGGCCGTTCCCTAGCAACGGCTACGCTGTGCATTTCACCCTCAGGGGAAGCTAATGATATGCTCCAGGCGAGAATCAAACTAACCAACTTAACACTGTGATACGTACGCGCTTTCTACTTCTGTACTGGCACACATATGCTCAATCGTCTCTGGATCGTCAGTAAGTACGTCACATTACATATTTCTTTGATCACGCTGCTGTAAATTAAAGGGCAGTTTTTTCAATGGATGTCAGTTCTGCTTCTAGTTACGCTACATCGCCCTAGCAGCACCTACACACTGCGTTCAGATGTGCTCACCTCCGCCCTGGCGTAGAGCGCCTACAGCGTCATCGCCTTCGGCCTCTGGTGGCAGGAGGGTAGCCGACACATCGCGGCGTGAGTGAAACGCAGCGCAAGGCGGTGGTGGTGTAACGGTCAGCATGGTTGCTTCCCAAGCAGTTGATCCGGGTTCGACTCCCGGCCACCGCACGAAACGTAAATTTTTCTTCTAGGGATATTCCACGTAACGTAACGCGATCCTCGAACCTGAGAACTGTCGCGCTACGAATAGTTTTCCTTCGCCCCACGTCTCACTCCGTGTAGCCAGTGCGCTAGTCGCCGGATTTCGTTTCACAGCATCGTGTGTCTCCATGTGTCGACTTGTCTCGACTTTGCTCGGCTGACGCGAAAGCTGACGCTTGGAAACGGGCATATATGTAGAGGGCAGGCGCGAGAAACGACTGTGAGAGACCAAAAAACGACAAACACACGACAGAACCTTTCATTTTATTGTGGCCACAGATTCGCGCCTTAGTGTACCGAGAGGCAAGAGTGGCGTCAGCGTGCTGAACAGCATCATTAACGCTAAGCAGCAACGAAACCGAAGTAAAAAGGCAAAAGGAAAGAAGCCAAACGCAGGTCGAGCTCCCAGCTGGTCACCCACCCAACTACTAACCACACACAACGGTTCTTAACTCCAATGAACAGCCGAGAACCGCTGCACTCAGCGTGCTACGGCCGCTAGCCACAACGCCAGCAAACGTGCAGACATCTTGCTTCTTGTGCATATCACTTGGTATTTACCTGGCAGTGTCTCGCTGGGGGAAGCACTGTCTTTTACGAGAGAAAAATTAAATGGCACTTGCTGCGATCGAATACATGGCCTTTGTGTTCACACCACGACGCTCTAACCTACTCAGCTGACGACCTATGCAATGGGGCCACGTCAGCAGTCCAGTACCCGGTCCACCGGCTCATCCACCTTCGTTACTGCCCTGCCAGTCATTTAAACACGTATCTGTTTTCGTTGACTTTTGCTTTCTTGACGTTGGACCCAAAAAGCACAACACAAAGAAAACGTAAACGCCGTGAGAATAGCCAAGACTCAGCAAACGAAAGAATGTTCGGCTACCGGGAATCGAATCCGGGCCGCCTGGCTGAAAGCCATGTCTCCCAACAGCTTTCCATTCCTTCTGACCGCCGGGCAATCAGACTTGCAGGGCAAGCTCCGTAACCACTGCCGTCTCTAATAATATCTCTCGAACCTGTTTGCGCGTAATTGACTTGCTTTCCCGCACGAAGGAAATGGCCAGTTAAGGAATATTTAAAATTCATTGTCAGATGTGGGGTTCGAACCCACGCTCCCGTTCGGGAACCAGAGCTTAAATCTGGCGCCTTAGACCGCTCGGCCAATCTGACTTGTGAGCGCAAACGACCTGCTGCTGTCGTTCCTAGCAACATCTCCAGAGCCTTACTGCGAAATGTGCTTGTTTTTTCTTGTGTGAAGGAAATACGTTTTTTTAGAGTATTTTAGACGAGTTGTCAGATGTGAGGTTGCACCCCACCCTCACTTTCGGGAGCCAGAGCTTAAATATGGCGCCTGACACCGTTGTTTTCCGTCGCCTTCTGTCTTAAGTGGAACGAGCAGAACTCCAACTATCAATTTTTACATTGTCGCAGAGAAAACAACGAATGACAAGAAAAGGCCGTTCCCTAGCAACGGCTACGCTGTGCATTTCACCCTCAGGGGAAGCTAATGATATGCTCCAGGCGAGAATCAAACTAACCAACTTAACACTGTGATACGTACGCGCTTTCTACTTCTGTACTGGCACACATATGCTCAATCGTCTCTGGATCGTCAGTAAGTACGTCACATTACATATTTCTTTGATCACGCTGCTGTAAATTAAAGGGCAGTTTTTTCAATGGATGTCAGTTCTGCTTCTAGTTACGCTACATCGCCCTAGCAGCACCTACACACTGCGTTCAGATGTGCTCACCTCCGCCCTGGCGTAGAGCGCCTACAGCGTCATCGCCTTCGGCCTCTGGTGGCAGGAGGGTAGCCGACACATCGCGGCGTGAGTGAAACGCAGCGCAAGGCGGTGGTGGTGTAACGGTCAGCATGGTTGCTTCCCAAGCAGTTGATCCGGGTTCGACTCCCGGCCACCGCACGAAACGTAAATTTTTCTTCTAGGGATATTCCACGTAACGTAACGCGATCCTCGAACCTGAGAACTGTCGCGCTACGAATAGTTTTCCTTCGCCCCACGTCTCACTCCGTGTAGCCAGTGCGCTAGTCGCCGGATTTCGTTTCACAGCATCGTGTGTCTCCATGTGTCGACTTGTCTCGACTTTGCTCGGCTGACGCGAAAGCTGACGCTTGGAAACGGGCATATATGTAGAGGGCAGGCGCGAGAAACGACTGTGAGAGACCAAAAAACGACAAACACACGACAGAACCTTTCATTTTATTGTGGCCACAGATTCGCGCCTTAGTGTACCGAGAGGCAAGAGTGGCGTCAGCGTGCTGAACAGCATCATTAACGCTAAGCAGCAACGAAACCGAAGTAAAAAGGCAAAAGGAAAGAAGCCAAACGCAGGTCGAGCTCCCAGCTGGTCACCCACCCAACTACTAACCACACACAACGGTTCTTAACTCCAATGAACAGCCGAGAACCGCTGCACTCAGCGTGCTACGGCCGCTAGCCACAACGCCACCAAACGTGCAGACATCTTGCTTCTTGTGCATATCACTTGGTATTTACCTGGCAGTGTCTCGCTGGAGGAAGCACTGTCTTTTACGAGAGAAAAATTAAATGGCACTTGCTGCGATCGAATACATGGCCTTTGTGTTCACACCACGACGCTCTAACCTACTCAGCTGACGACCTATGCAATGGGGCCACGTCAGCAGTCCAGTACCCGGTCCACCGGCTCATCCACCTTCGTTACTGCCCTGCCAGTCATTTAAACACGTATCTGTTTTCGTTGACTTTTGCTTTCTTGACGTTGGACCCAAAAAGCACAACACAAAGAAAACGTAAACGCCGTGAGAATAGCCAAGACTCAGCAAACGAAAGAATGTTCGGCTACCGGGAATCGAATCCGGGCCGCCTGGCTGAAAGCCATGTCTCCCAACAGCTTTCCATTCCTTCTGACCGCCGGGCAATCAGACTTGCAGGGCAAGCTCCGTAACCACTGCCGTCTCTAATAATATCTCTCGAACCTGTTTGCGCGTAATTGACTTGCTTTCCCGCACGAAGGAAATGGCCAGTTAAGGAATATTTAAAATTCATTGTCAGATGTGGGGTTCGAACCCACGCTCCCGTTCGGGAACCAGAGCTTAAATCTGGCGCCTTAGACCGCTCGGCCAATCTGACTTGTGAGCGCAAACGACCTGCTGCTGTCGTTCCTAGCAACATCTCCAGAGCCTTACTGCGAAATGTGCTTGTTTTTTCTTGTGTGAAGGAAATACGTTTTTTTAGAGTATTTTAGACGAGTTGTCAGATGTGAGGTTGCACCCCACCCTCACTTTCGGGAGCCAGAGCTTAAATATGGCGCCTGACACCGTTGTTTTCCGTCGCCTTCTGTCTTAAGTGGAACGAGCAGAACTCCAACTATCAATTTTTACATTGTCGCAGAGAAAACAACGAATGACAAGAAAAGGCCGTTCCCTAGCAACGGCTACGCTGTGCATTTCACCCTCAGGGGAAGCTAATGATATGCTCCAGGCGAGAATCAAACTAACCAACTTAACACTGTGATACGTACGCGCTTTCTACTTCTGTACTGGCACACATATGCTCAATCGTCTCTGGATCGTCAGTAAGTACGTCACATTACATATTTCTTTGATCACGCTGCTGTAAATTAAAGGGCAGTTTTTTCAATGGATGTCAGTTCTGCTTCTAGTTACGCTACATCGCCCTAGCAGCACCTACACACTGCGTTCAGATGTGCTCACCTCCGCCCTGGCGTAGAGCGCCTACAGCGTCATCGCCTTCGGCCTCTGGTGGCAGGAGGGTAGCCGACACATCGCGGCGTGAGTGAAACGCAGCGCAAGGCGGTGGTGGTGTAACGGTCAGCATGGTTGCTTCCCAAGCAGTTGATCCGGGTTCGACTCCCGGCCACCGCACGAAACGTAAATTTTTCTTCTAGGGATATTCCACGTAACGTAACGCGATCCTCGAACCTGAGAACTGTCGCGCTACGAATAGTTTTCCTTCGCCCCACGTCTCACTCCGTGTAGCCAGTGCGCTAGTCGCCGGATTTCGTTTCACAGCATCGTGTGTCTCCATGTGTCGACTTGTCTCGACTTTGCTCGGCTGACGCGAAAGCTGACGCTTGGAAACGGGCATATATGTAGAGGGCAGGCGCGAGAAACGACTGTGAGAGACCAAAAAACGACAAACACACGACAGAACCTTTCATTTTATTGTGGCCACAGATTCGCGCCTTAGTGTACCGAGAGGCAAGAGTGGCGTCAGCGTGCTGAACAGCATCATTAACGCTAAGCAGCAACGAAACCGAAGTAAAAAGGCAAAAGGAAAGAAGCCAAACGCAGGTCGAGCTCCCAGCTGGTCACCCACCCAACTACTAACCACACACAACGGTTCTTAACTCCAATGAACAGCCGAGAACCGCTGCACTCAGCGTGCTACGGCCGCTAGCCACAACGCCAGCAAACGTGCAGACATCTTGCTTCTTGTGCATATCACTTGGTATTTACCTGGCAGTGTCTCGCTGGAGGAAGCACTGTCTTTTACGAGAGAAAAATTAAATGGCACTTGCTGCGATCGAATACATGGCCTTTGTGTTCACACCACGACGCTCTAACCTACTCAGCTGACGACCTATGCAATGGGGCCACGTCAGCAGTCCAGTACCCGGTCCACCGGCTCATCCACCTTCGTTACTGCCCTGCCAGTCATTTAAACACGTATCTGTTTTCGTTGACTTTTGCTTTCTTGACGTTGGACCCAAAAAGCACAACACAAAGAAAACGTAAACGCCGTGAGAATAGCCAAGACTCAGCAAACGAAAGAATGTTCGGCTACCGGGAATCGAATCCGGGCCGCCTGGCTGAAAGCCATGTCTCCCAACAGCTTTCCATTCCTTCTGACCGCCGGGCAATCAGACTTGCAGGGCAAGCTCCGTAACCACTGCCGTCTCTAATAATATCTCTCGAACCTGTTTGCGCGTAATTGACTTGCTTTCCCGCACGAAGGAAATGGCCAGTTAAGGAATATTTAAAATTCATTGTCAGATGTGGGGTTCGAACCCACGCTCCCGTTCGGGAACCAGAGCTTAAATCTGGCGCCTTAGACCGCTCGGCCAATCTGACTTGTGAGCGCAAACGACCTGCTGCTGTCGTTCCTAGCAACATCTCCAGAGCCTTACTGCGAAATGTGCTTGTTTTTTCTTGTGTGAAGGAAATACGTTTTTTTAGAGTATTTTAGACGAGTTGTCAGATGTGAGGTTGCACCCCACCCTCACTTTCGGGAGCCAGAGCTTAAATATGGCGCCTGACACCGTTGTTTTCCGTCGCCTTCTGTCTTAAGTGGAACGAGCAGAACTCCAACTATCAATTTTTACATTGTCGCAGAGAAAACAACGAATGACAAGAAAAGGCCGTTCCCTAGCAACGGCTACGCTGTGCATTTCACCCTCAGGGGAAGCTAATGATATGCTCCAGGCGAGAATCAAACTAACCAACTTAACACTGTGATACGTACGCGCTTTCTACTTCTGTACTGGCACACATATGCTCAATCGTCTCTGGATCGTCAGTAAGTACGTCACATTACATATTTCTTTGATCACGCTGCTGTAAATTAAAGGGCAGTTTTTTCAATGGATGTCAGTTCTGCTTCTAGTTACGCTACATCGCCCTAGCAGCACCTACACACTGCGTTCAGATGTGCTCACCTCCGCCCTGGCGTAGAGCGCCTACAGCGTCATCGCCTTCGGCCTCTGGTGGCAGGAGGGTAGCCGACACATCGCGGCGTGAGTGAAACGCAGCGCAAGGCGGTGGTGGTGTAACGGTCAGCATGGTTGCTTCCCAAGCAGTTGATCCGGGTTCGACTCCCGGCCACCGCACGAAACGTAAATTTTTCTTCTAGGGATATTCCACGTAACGTAACGCGATCCTCGAACCTGAGAACTGTCGCGCTACGAATAGTTTTCCTTCGCCCCACGTCTCACTCCGTGTAGCCAGTGCGCTAGTCGCCGGATTTCGTTTCACAGCATCGTGTGTCTCCATGTGTCGACTTGTCTCGACTTTGCTCGGCTGACGCGAAAGCTGACGCTTGGAAACGGGCATATATGTAGAGGGCAGGCGCGAGAAACGACTGTGAGAGACCAAAAAACGACAAACACACGACAGAACCTTTCATTTTATTGTGGCCACAGATTCGCGCCTTAGTGTACCGAGAGGCAAGAGTGGCGTCAGCGTGCTGAACAGCATCATTAACGCTAAGCAGCAACGAAACCGAAGTAAAAAGGCAAAAGGAAAGAAGCCAAACGCAGGTCGAGCTCCCAGCTGGTCACCCACCCAACTACTAACCACACACAACGGTTCTTAACTCCAATGAACAGCCGAGAACCGCTGCACTCAGCGTGCTACGGCCGCTAGCCACAACGCCAGCAAACGTGCAGACATCTTGCTTCTTGTGCATATCACTTGGTATTTACCTGGCAGTGTCTCGCTGGAGGAAGCACTGTCTTTTACGAGAGAAAAATTAAATGGCACTTGCTGCGATCGAATACATGGCCTTTGTGTTCACACCACGACGCTCTAACCTACTCAGCTGACGACCTATGCAATGGGGCCACGTCAGCAGTCCAGTACCCGGTCCACCGGCTCATCCACCTTCGTTACTGCCCTGCCAGTCATTTAAACACGTATCTGTTTTCGTTGACTTTTGCTTTCTTGACGTTGGACCCAAAAAGCACAACACAAAGAAAACGTAAACGCCGTGAGAATAGCCAAGACTCAGCAAACGAAAGAATGTTCGGCTACCGGGAATCGAATCCGGGCCGCCTGGCTGAAAGCCATGTCTCCCAACAGCTTTCCATTCCTTCTGACCGCCGGGCAATCAGACTTGCAGGGCAAGCTCCGTAACCACTGCCGTCTCTAATAATATCTCTCGAACCTGTTTGCGCGTAATTGACTTGCTTTCCCGCACGAAGGAAATGGCCAGTTAAGGAATATTTAAAATTCATTGTCAGATGTGGGGTTCGAACCCACGCTCCCGTTCGGGAACCAGAGCTTAAATCTGGCGCCTTAGACCGCTCGGCCAATCTGACTTGTGAGCGCAAACGACCTGCTGCTGTCGTTCCTAGCAACATCTCCAGAGCCTTACTGCGAAATGTGCTTGTTTTTTCTTGTGTGAAGGAAATACGTTTTTTTAGAGTATTTTAGACGAGTTGTCAGATGTGAGGTTGCACCCCACCCTCACTTTCGGGAGCCAGAGCTTAAATATGGCGCCTGACACCGTTGTTTTCCGTCGCCTTCTGTCTTAAGTGGAACGAGCAGAACTCCAACTATCAATTTTTACATTGTCGCAGAGAAAACAACGAATGACAAGAAAAGGCCGTTCCCTAGCAACGGCTACGCTGTGCATTTCACCCTCAGGGGAAGCTAATGATATGCTCCAGGCGAGAATCAAACTAACCAACTTAACACTGTGATACGTACGCGCTTTCTACTTCTGTACTGGCACACATATGCTCAATCGTCTCTGGATCGTCAGTAAGTACGTCACATTACATATTTCTTTGATCACGCTGCTGTAAATTAAAGGGCAGTTTTTTCAATGGATGTCAGTTCTGCTTCTAGTTACGCTACATCGCCCTAGCAGCACCTACACACTGCGTTCAGATGTGCTCACCTCCGCCCTGGCGTAGAGCGCCTACAGCGTCATCGCCTTCGGCCTCTGGTGGCAGGAGGGTAGCCGACACATCGCGGCGTGAGTGAAACGCAGCGCAAGGCGGTGGTGGTGTAACGGTCAGCATGGTTGCTTCCCAAGCAGTTGATCCGGGTTCGACTCCCGGCCACCGCACGAAACGTAAATTTTTCTTCTAGGGATATTCCACGTAACGTAACGCGATCCTCGAACCTGAGAACTGTCGCGCTACGAATAGTTTTCCTTCGCCCCACGTCTCACTCCGTGTAGCCAGTGCGCTAGTCGCCGGATTTCGTTTCACAGCATCGTGTGTCTCCATGTGTCGACTTGTCTCGACTTTGCTCGGCTGACGCGAAAGCTGACGCTTGGAAACGGGCATATATGTAGAGGGCAGGCGCGAGAAACGACTGTGAGAGACCAAAAAACGACAAACACACGACAGAACCTTTCATTTTATTGTGGCCACAGATTCGCGCCTTAGTGTACCGAGAGGCAAGAGTGGCGTCAGCGTGCTGAACAGCATCATTAACGCTAAGCAGCAACGAAACCGAAGTAAAAAGGCAAAAGGAAAGAAGCCAAACGCAGGTCGAGCTCCCAGCTGGTCACCCACCCAACTACTAACCACACACAACGGTTCTTAACTCCAATGAACAGCCGAGAACCGCTGCACTCAGCGTGCTACGGCCGCTAGCCACAACGCCAGCAAACGTGCAGACATCTTGCTTCTTGTGCATATCACTTGGTATTTACCTGGCAGTGTCTCGCTGGGGGAAGCACTGTCTTTTACGAGAGAAAAATTAAATGGCACTTGCTGCGATCGAATACATGGCCTTTGTGTTCACACCACGACGCTCTAACCTACTCAGCTGACGACCTATGCAATGGGGCCACGTCAGCAGTCCAGTACCCGGTCCACCGGCTCATCCACCTTCGTTACTGCCCTGCCAGTCATTTAAACACGTATCTGTTTTCGTTGACTTTTGCTTTCTTGACGTTGGACCCAAAAAGCACAACACAAAGAAAACGTAAACGCCGTGAGAATAGCCAAGACTCAGCAAACGAAAGAATGTTCGGCTACCGGGAATCGAATCCGGGCCGCCTGGCTGAAAGCCATGTCTCCCAACAGCTTTCCATTCCTTCTGACCGCCGGGCAATCAGACTTGCAGGGCAAGCTCCGTAACCACTGCCGTCTCTAATAATATCTCTCGAACCTGTTTGCGCGTAATTGACTTGCTTTCCCGCACGAAGGAAATGGCCAGTTAAGGAATATTTAAAATTCATTGTCAGATGTGGGGTTCGAACCCACGCTCCCGTTCGGGAACCAGAGCTTAAATCTGGCGCCTTAGACCGCTCGGCCAATCTGACTTGTGAGCGCAAACGACCTGCTGCTGTCGTTCCTAGCAACATCTCCAGAGCCTTACTGCGAAATGTGCTTGTTTTTTCTTGTGTGAAGGAAATACGTTTTTTTAGAGTATTTTAGACGAGTTGTCAGATGTGAGGTTGCACCCCACCCTCACTTTCGGGAGCCAGAGCTTAAATATGGCGCCTGACACCGTTGTTTTCCGTCGCCTTCTGTCTTAAGTGGAACGAGCAGAACTCCAACTATCAATTTTTACATTGTCGCAGAGAAAACAACGAATGACAAGAAAAGGCCGTTCCCTAGCAACGGCTACGCTGTGCATTTCACCCTCAGGGGAAGCTAATGATATGCTCCAGGCGAGAATCAAACTAACCAACTTAACACTGTGATACGTACGCGCTTTCTACTTCTGTACTGGCACACATATGCTCAATCGTCTCTGGATCGTCAGTAAGTACGTCACATTACATATTTCTTTGATCACGCTGCTGTAAATTAAAGGGCAGTTTTTTCAATGGATGTCAGTTCTGCTTCTAGTTACGCTACATCGCCCTAGCAGCACCTACACACTGCGTTCAGATGTGCTCACCTCCGCCCTGGCGTAGAGCGCCTACAGCGTCATCGCCTTCGGCCTCTGGTGGCAGGAGGGTAGCCGACACATCGCGGCGTGAGTGAAACGCAGCGCAAGGCGGTGGTGGTGTAACGGTCAGCATGGTTGCTTCCCAAGCAGTTGATCCGGGTTCGACTCCCGGCCACCGCACGAAACGTAAATTTTTCTTCTAGGGATATTCCACGTAACGTAACGCGATCCTCGAACCTGAGAACTGTCGCGCTACGAATAGTTTTCCTTCGCCCCACGTCTCACTCCGTGTAGCCAGTGCGCTAGTCGCCGGATTTCGTTTCACAGCATCGTGTGTCTCCATGTGTCGACTTGTCTCGACTTTGCTCGGCTGACGCGAAAGCTGACGCTTGGAAACGGGCATATATGTAGAGGGCAGGCGCGAGAAACGACTGTGAGAGACCAAAAAACGACAAACACACGACAGAACCTTTCATTTTATTGTGGCCACAGATTCGCGCCTTAGTGTACCGAGAGGCAAGAGTGGCGTCAGCGTGCTGAACAGCATCATTAACGCTAAGCAGCAACGAAACCGAAGTAAAAAGGCAAAAGGAAAGAAGCCAAACGCAGGTCGAGCTCCCAGCTGGTCACCCACCCAACTACTAACCACACACAACGGTTCTTAACTCCAATGAACAGCCGAGAACCGCTGCACTCAGCGTGCTACGGCCGCTAGCCACAACGCCAGCAAACGTGCAGACATCTTGCTTCTTGTGCATATCACTTGGTATTTACCTGGCAGTGTCTCGCTGGAGGAAGCACTGTCTTTTACGAGAGAAAAATTAAATGGCACTTGCTGCGATCGAATACATGGCCTTTGTGTTCACACCACGACGCTCTAACCTACTCAGCTGACGACCTATGCAATGGGGCCACGTCAGCAGTCCAGTACCCGGTCCACCGGCTCATCCACCTTCGTTACTGCCCTGCCAGTCATTTAAACACGTATCTGTTTTCGTTGACTTTTGCTTTCTTGACGTTGGACCCAAAAAGCACAACACAAAGAAAACGTAAACGCCGTGAGAATAGCCAAGACTCAGCAAACGAAAGAATGTTCGGCTACCGGGAATCGAATCCGGGCCGCCTGGCTGAAAGCCATGTCTCCCAACAGCTTTCCATTCCTTCTGACCGCCGGGCAATCAGACTTGCAGGGCAAGCTCCGTAACCACTGCCGTCTCTAATAATATCTCTCGAACCTGTTTGCGCGTAATTGACTTGCTTTCCCGCACGAAGGAAATGGCCAGTTAAGGAATATTTAAAATTCATTGTCAGATGTGGGGTTCGAACCCACGCTCCCGTTCGGGAACCAGAGCTTAAATCTGGCGCCTTAGACCGCTCGGCCAATCTGACTTGTGAGCGCAAACGACCTGCTGCTGTCGTTCCTAGCAACATCTCCAGAGCCTTACTGCGAAATGTGCTTGTTTTTTCTTGTGTGAAGGAAATACGTTTTTTTAGAGTATTTTAGACGAGTTGTCAGATGTGAGGTTGCACCCCACCCTCACTTTCGGGAGCCAGAGCTTAAATATGGCGCCTGACACCGTTGTTTTCCGTCGCCTTCTGTCTTAAGTGGAACGAGCAGAACTCCAACTATCAATTTTTACATTGTCGCAGAGAAAACAACGAATGACAAGAAAAGGCCGTTCCCTAGCAACGGCTACGCTGTGCATTTCACCCTCAGGGGAAGCTAATGATATGCTCCAGGCGAGAATCAAACTAACCAACTTAACACTGTGATACGTACGCGCTTTCTACTTCTGTACTGGCACACATATGCTCAATCGTCTCTGGATCGTCAGTAAGTACGTCACATTACATATTTCTTTGATCACGCTGCTGTAAATTAAAGGGCAGTTTTTTCAATGGATGTCAGTTCTGCTTCTAGTTACGCTACATCGCCCTAGCAGCACCTACACACTGCGTTCAGATGTGCTCACCTCCGCCCTGGCGTAGAGCGCCTACAGCGTCATCGCCTTCGGCCTCTGGTGGCAGGAGGGTAGCCGACACATCGCGGCGTGAGTGAAACGCAGCGCAAGGCGGTGGTGGTGTAACGGTCAGCATGGTTGCTTCCCAAGCAGTTGATCCGGGTTCGACTCCCGGCCACCGCACGAAACGTAAATTTTTCTTCTAGGGATATTCCACGTAACGTAACGCGATCCTCGAACCTGAGAACTGTCGCGCTACGAATAGTTTTCCTTCGCCCCACGTCTCACTCCGTGTAGCCAGTGCGCTAGTCGCCGGATTTCGTTTCACAGCATCGTGTGTCTCCATGTGTCGACTTGTCTCGACTTTGCTCGGCTGACGCGAAAGCTGACGCTTGGAAACGGGCATATATGTAGAGGGCAGGCGCGAGAAACGACTGTGAGAGACCAAAAAACGACAAACACACGACAGAACCTTTCATTTTATTGTGGCCACAGATTCGCGCCTTAGTGTACCGAGAGGCAAGAGTGGCGTCAGCGTGCTGAACAGCATCATTAACGCTAAGCAGCAACGAAACCGAAGTAAAAAGGCAAAAGGAAAGAAGCCAAACGCAGGTCGAGCTCCCAGCTGGTCACCCACCCAACTACTAACCACACACAACGGTTCTTAACTCCAATGAACAGCCGAGAACCGCTGCACTCAGCGTGCTACGGCCGCTAGCCACAACGCCAGCAAACGTGCAGACATCTTGCTTCTTGTGCATATCACTTGGTATTTACCTGGCAGTGTCTCGCTGGAGGAAGCACTGTCTTTTACGAGAGAAAAATTAAATGGCACTTGCTGCGATCGAATACATGGCCTTTGTGTTCACACCACGACGCTCTAACCTACTCAGCTGACGACCTATGCAATGGGGCCACGTCAGCAGTCCAGTACCCGGTCCACCGGCTCATCCACCTTCGTTACTGCCCTGCCAGTCATTTAAACACGTATCTGTTTTCGTTGACTTTTGCTTTCTTGACGTTGGACCCAAAAAGCACAACACAAAGAAAACGTAAACGCCGTGAGAATA